>NW_016170735.1:0-4618 GCF_001687245.7 Rhagoletis zephyria
GCGGTTTTGTTATCGATATTTGTATCGGTTTTCTTATCAATATTTTGATAGATGTTGCTATCTATTTTGTTGTCGATAAAGTATAAAAATAAGAATGAAGATAAAGGAAAACAAAATAACATAACTGTAATTAAAACGAACGGTGGTAGAGGCTGGGATCTATGTAGAAAAAAGACAAAAACTATAACCTTAAGCAAAAGCAGATATATGTATGTATGCACATATGTATATATATTGGTTATGAGACAAAATAGATATGTAACGTAAGTTTGGCTTCTCCAGTGCGGCCCAGGTGCACTTACTATTTTTTTTTTGTTTTAAACCAAAACTTTCTATTAATAAATGGGAGCAGATTCTTGGGTGCTAAAGAGCGCAGGTGTTCGTCTCTCGAAACATCGCGGGAAAAGCCTCATATGTACATATTCTTTGCAAATGCGCGGCAGAAGCACAAAACGTGTTCCGCCGTCGCATCCTTTTTAAGGCATTAAACGCAACCTATTGGTCAGCTGTCTCGTTACAAGATGCTGACAAGTCACATATTACCCAGTGTGAAACAAGGTCGTTATATTTTCCAAAATAATTTAATCAAGAGTTGCATTGCCGAACTTGCTGGGAAGCTGTTAGAAGGCTGGAGTACAGCTGGTCTGTCACTACAGACATTAGATACACTCCTGCTTAATCACCTATTTTTAACCACGTAGTCTATGGCCTTCGAGATCGCAGATATGAGGCAGGCCACACCATTTGATAAAGCACCAGAGCAAGGAAGAAAGCATACCGCCCTGATGAGAGGACGACAGCCCCTATGAACTTCGCAAGTGACAAATTGACCCCGTTCTGCCTGAATCCTAATAACCTTCTGCTCGACCATTGAATGAATCCAACCTACCTGCATAGCATCTACTCTAAGGCTAAGAGTAGAATTGCACACGCTAGATATCAGATGGTTTTATTATAGGTCGCTTATTGACTACAAAAGTGCTCGAGGCGTACTACTCATTTTAAGAAAAAGATGCATAAATAATTAATGAGAAAATGAAGATTCTAAACTTCACAGACGATTGTAGCAATTTTAATAAATATGCAGTGTTGGCCAATACAATAGCACCCCATTTCAAAGTGATATTGTTTGCCACTCATGTTTAAATTTTGGTTTATATGAGCTTTGTTTGAGAATGAGCTGCATTTTATTCAAAAATTCTTAAAAATAAATAATTAAACATAAGCGGCATATAATATCACTTTGAAATGGGGGTGCTATAGACATGTCCATTACTGTATATGGATTTCGATGAATTTTGGTTAGAACTTTTCTTTCATAATATAACGAAGTTATACCCCAAAAGCAAATAAAAAATAATTTTTTTCGAAACTTATGCAGTTTTCTATAAAACTATTATAGATATTTAGGTCTATAAAGAAAACGGGTATATAACAATCATTCTTCCAATAATTAATTAAATTGTAAATGCAACAAATTTTGCCTCACTTTTTTACGCAACAACTCCAACTATTCTATGTTAAAAAATATTTTTTTAAAACATTCACGAATGCAATTTTAGTGAAAAACTAATTTTTTATTTCATTCTGATATGGAAGCTGACAGAAAAAAATAATTTTTCACTTAAATTGCTTTCGTAAAACCGGCAATAAATGAAGTTATGTTGAACAATTTAATTTGATTTAAATTTGTTTTTAATTTACAACTATGTAGTTTCAAGAAGGCAGCTTGAGTGAAAAATAAATTTTTTTTGGATGGTATAATACAAACTGATATAGGTGAAACAATTTTTTTTCACCACCAAAATTTTGAAATTTGGGTGAAACTGGCAGTTAGAGTTTAAAACGAATTTTTTTCTGTAAACAATTTATATATTTTTAAAAACCTTTTCTCTGACAATTTCAGGATTATTCATTATAAGGGAGAGGTGTTGTATAAAAAAATTAGCCAAAAATGTATAAGTTTTTTTTTTTAATTTTCCAAATTCTGTAGGTAGTTTTATTTTACGAATTTATTTTAAATACATTTTTTTATAGCTTTAATTTTTATATAACTATCAGCTTTCAAACTGGACCAGAACCATTTCTGTGACCTTTTGTTAGGTTTTGAGATATTGCAAAATTCGGGGAAACTGTGAAATTTTGAACTTTCTTTTGTTTTTTTTTCTACCGAAATTCTTACAAATCAAAAATGGTCGATTTGACATGAATTGACCCATATGAATATATGTACATATGCATGCGTAATTACTGTACATATATTTAACCCTTTGTATATACAAACATACATATGTACAGTGATTTCGTAAAATCCTTGCTTCAATTTCGCTCTTATTTCAATTTCCGTTGTAAGCCGTTGGCTATTGTGCAATTGCCTTAATTAAACCGAACAAATTTATCAATGCGTGTGTATGTGTAAAATATGCCGCCAAGTACTGTAGGGGAAAAACTTCGCATTTATTAAGAACAACGCATTGTCCAGCAGGCAGAGCAATGGCACGCAATATTTGGCGCGTCAACATTCAAGAATAGTTTGAGGGTATGTAAATGACGAGTAAATATACTTACATACATATTTGTATGCATGTAAGTAGCAATAACTACATACAAAGGTAAGCAGTAATGAGAAAGCAAGTAGGCGACAGTGAAATTGCGTGAAATTAAAATGTAAATGACGACTCCTACCTGCGGGAAAACAGAAAAAAAAGATGACTCCTGCACTAATGAGTGCTGCCACTTTCTTATTGCTGTGTAAAATCAGAAATTTCTGTTTCATTGGCGAACAATAAAATTGCTGCAATGTGCTATAGACAATCTCATATTTGTTGGCTTTACTTGACTTTGGCTAATTGCATTATGGCGCAACAAAGTCGCTTACCTTTCAATGTGTGCTTCCGTTTCCGGTTAGAGGTGGTTAACGATGGCTTTGATGGCGCAACCGAAGTACATAAACCATTGTTTACAACACGTTTCAATAAAGCAAAGCCGGCAAGCTAAAGCAAACAATAAACGCTAGCAAGGCAGTTGAGCAGTACTAAGTACATATATGTACATATGTATGTATGAAAAGCTCTGCTATTTATGTGGTTTTTCAAAGTGCCACTCAAGCGGAAATGAGAAAGTAAGCTCGCGATGGATGGGGAGGAAAGTTCAGCTCGTTTGCCAGTTAATGCAACAATGTGGCAAATGTAATTAAATTTGTTTTCTTTGTTTTTGTGTAAAGCAGCCGATGGCCTGTTGTATTAGATGCGCTTTAATTACATTTATTAAGATTTTGTACGAAAGCAATAATGAACTTTCATGTCATTGTGTGAAACCGATGAAGTTAGTGAATTTTGTACCGCAAAATGCAATTAATCATCGCAGTTACAAACGTATTTTTATTGACAGTTGAAAAATGAAAAAAAAACTAAATATTTTGCGCTAATAAATTTTCTAATTTATGCTGTAGTGGCCATTAGACATACCGAGTAACTGCAAAGTAATCGAATTTGCTAGGTTAGACACATCTTTTAAGAGTTGTTACAAAATTTTATAAAAGCTTTGTAATTTTTTTTTAAGTTAAGAGTTTCTTCACAATTCTGGGTTTTAATAAGCACTGAAATTAATTTATCAATTTTAGAGAGTAATCTACCGACCATTATAAAAAAGAAAAGCAAGAAAGGTAACTAAATTAATGAATCTTACATTTTTACAAATGAATTTCATCTGGGATTTTTTTTTTAACAAAGATGTGGGTGATGGAGGGATTTTTTCCAATTTTCGAGGGGTAATTTAGAGAATGTCTAGCATAACTAACGTTGCGATTTCTGGCAGTGTAGCCACTTGAGCTTATTTTTAGGTACCAAAAAGCCTACCAAATCAGCTTCCAAACTAACAAATATTTTATCATCATTAAGACAGAATTTTATTGAAATTACGGGTTTTCGAGCAGCACAAATCCGCAATAGGTATAAATTAAAATAGCAAATAATATTAGGGGTCTTCACACACCGAGCTTGGTACTCGGTTACTCGATGTTTCGTCAGAAATTTTCTGATTCACGGAGGTAACATCACGTTCGGCTGTAGAATGTTTTTCTTCGTTATTTTAGCAAATACTTATTACATTTTGTGTAGGAAATGTGGTGTGTTTTTATAATTTTGATTTTGGATTGTTGGTTGTACGCGTTTGCTACAATTCAGGTTATAGTTTAATGAACTACATATTTTTATTATGAGCAAACTTTATTCTTCATGCCATGTGGATTTAACCCTTTGCCAGCATTTGTACGATACCTATGTATATCATATACATTTTTTTCTTGTAATTTTGACGTTTTTATATTTTAATTTTATTTTTATTGTTGAACGTTTTCACATGTCGAAAAGTGCATCTGATTATTGAGACATCTTTTATTAAAAAACGCTTTAGACAAACAAAACAAAGCTAGTTTTTATATATTTTAATTTTAATCAGAGTCTTTCATTAAAAAATTATTCCACAAATGCTTAAAATTAAAAAATTCAATATCCATTCTTATCCTCTCTTCACTTTTTACACGACTTAACAAAAAGGAGAAAGGTTATCAATTCGTCGCAATATTTTTTTAATATTTATTTATTTCTATTATTTTTTT
>NW_016170735.1:5173-15412 GCF_001687245.7 Rhagoletis zephyria
ATCGACAAATTTTGTTCAGCGATGAGGCTCATTTCTGGTTGAATGGCTTCGTAAATAAGCAAAATTGCCGCATTTGGAGTGAAGAGCAACCAGAAGCCGTTCAAGAACTGCCCATGCATCCCGAAAAATGCACTGTTTGGTGTGGTTTGTACGCTGGTGGAATCATTGGACCGTATTTTTTCAAAGATGCTGTTGGACGCAACGTTACGGTGAATGGCGATCGCTATCGTTCGATGCTAACAAACTTTTTGTTGCCAAAAATGGAAGAACTGAACTTGGTTGACATGTGGTTTCAACAAGATGGCGCTACATGCCACACAGCTCGCGATTCTATGGCCATTTTGAGGGAAAACTTCGGAGAACAATTCATCTCAAGAAATGGACCGGTAAGTTGGCCACCAAGATCATGCGATTTGACGCCTTTAGACTATTTTTTGTGGGGCTACGTCAAGTCTAAAGTCTACAGAAATAAGCCAGCAACTATTCCAGCTTTGGAAGACAACATTTCCGAAGAAATTCGGGCTATTCCGGCCGAAATGCTCGAAAAAGTTGCCCAAAATTGGACTTTCCGAATGGACCACCTAAGACGCAGCCGCGGTCAACATTTAAATGAAATTATCTTCAAAAAGTAAATGTCATGGACCAATCTAACGTTTCAAATAAAGAACCGATGAGATTTTGCAAATTTTATGCGTTTTTTTTAAAAAAAAGTTATCAAGCTCTTAAAAAATCACCCGTTATAAGGATGCAAACTTAAGTGCATACATGCATACAAATGTGCTTACTTACGCAAGCTGCTGCTGCTGCTGCTGCTGCTGCATTCGCGCCTATGTTTATGCTTGCCTTAATGCGCACGAATAAGCACAAACACTTGCAAGTGACACTCGCGAACGCCGACGCTTAGACGCACTGCAGCTTACCACCAAAGGCGCGCTCTACTTATGCGTAAACCTGTGTGCATACATACATATGTACACTGATGTGTGCATTAGCTCAAGGCAGTTGTCAAAGTTTAGGCAGCCAAGTTGATTGCTTATGGCACACACACACACACACACACGAATATGAACGCAAGCGCCTTTTTATGCAAACTGAAAATTAGTTACGTAGTTTGTTGAAAAAAAATAAATAAATATAGATAGTGAGTGCACGACACGTGTGCATATTTCGGCGCAGATGGACTGCAGTGATATAAATAAATTTATTAACCTACTTGGCAATTGGCTTGACATTCTGCGGTGCTGCGCTTTCTATTTTGTTTTTTTTTTTTTTTGGGTCTTACAAGTCCATTGCCGCACTGCTGCATTGCTTGGTAGAGAAGTGAGTGGCAAATGTTGATTTATCATAGAAAAGTATGCCGATCCAGTTTGAGTAACCGCCAGTTAGTTTTTGTTAGTGTAAATTTTATTGTGCGCAACAAAAAAAAAAAAAAAAAGTTGGAATATTACATGAAGAGAAATTGAGGCAACAAACTCTTTGCAAAGTTTCACAAATCAGATAAACTTGCGCCAAGTGTTTTGCACACATTTCATTTCGCTCAACTACACTTTATGCAACATACTTGCGGTTTGTTTTCTTTTCGCTTAATTTTATTTGTTGCCTGCATTTCAATTGTTTTGTCTTTACTGCGTTGTACATACAAAAGTTGCTCCCCTCGGCCGGCTTGTGTAAGCGCTGTAGGTGTCAGGGGGGTGGCAGCCGAAACCGGAACTGCAACCGGAGCCGCAGCCACAGCCGTTACGTTTCATTTGTTGGCAAGTAAATATGAAAAGTTGCCGCAGTAAAATATGAAAAGTTATATGCATCCCGCCACAGCCTTCTCCGCCACAGCACTGCAATTTCGTTGTTGCACTTTGTGCGCTGCCGCTAGAAATTCTCATTTATCTACTTTTTCAATTTCATCTCCCTACATTCCTACATACATATGTGTGTGTGTGTGTGTATGTGTGTACTCGCATGTTGCCAGTTTCTTTTGGTTTTTAATTTGCCATCACAAATTGAGTTCAAGTTCGCGCGGCGCAAATCAAATTATATAATATGTTTTACTTTGCAGTGAACACGAAAAGATAAGTTTTATGAAGATGTCTTACCGCAAGGGGTACCAAGAAAAAGAGCGCATCCGATGCTGCAACTTTAATTCGTTATTATCGAATTGCAATTCTAAGAAGTAATTTTTGGTAGGCATTTTCATAAATTCCGAAACAATAACGACGGTTGAAAGGAAGAAAGGAGTGCTGCGCCATGATTTACTTTGAGCAAGGTGAAGCTAATGTAGCCCTGATGGCGTAAAACTATAGGTAGACCCAGGTCTTGCAGGAACATCACCTATAAGCATTTATTTTGTTAAACATTGGACGTTAGTTTGGTTTGTGATGTTGAAAAGCTCTAGCAAACGTCTATGTAGGACTTATCATCACTAGATACAAAAAAAGGTGCGAGAGCAAAGTTGACCGCGAAAAAAGACGCATACAAAATTTCGGCGAAGAAAGGCTCTTAGGGCCAGTTGTTCAATATCCCGGTTAAGCATCATTATCGACGTTTTCGTGATCGATAAAGCAGACGTTTTATTTAACCGGAGCTTCTACCTCCGATTTGTTATTATTGAACAACCGACCCTGCACGTAGTTAAAGGCGAAGTAAAATAATTTTCGCGTAAAATTATTTTCGCGGTCAACTATGTTCGCCGGTGTAAAACATGCAACAACGGTATAGACAGCTTGTGTTCGCTTAGTGGGGCCTTGGGCAAAGTAAACTCGAACTATTTAGTAGTATGCAAATTGATTTTTTCCTTATTCGCATCAAGGAAATTCGTTAGAAATCTTTGAACTGGTCAGTATATGCATCAGTTAGTGGCTTAATGAACTAGTCAGGCTTTGGATTAGCTTACACCAACTAAAACACTATAGTGTTTATTATTTAGCTTGGTTTTTTACTTCTGGGCATTCAAATATTTACCTAATCGGGATTCCGTGGCCTGGAGCCTGGTTACTGGTCCGACCAACATAAATTTTTTCTTCTAAATAATTGCGGTCAACCCTCGGTAGACATTGACAGATCTCCGAGTGTATATCTGGCAAAATAAAACTCCTCAACAAAAACCATCTGCTGTTCGTTGGAGCCTTTTAACTTCTCTTTATATATGCGACATCCAAAAATATGAAGAAAGGTTTTACCAAATACTTATCAAAATGTGTGGCCCAAATGTTTCTGAACTTTTTTACTAGATATTTATAAGCACATACTAAACATACTCTTGTGTAAAATGAATGTAGACGAAGCTCCTTGCAGCTTTATTAATCCATTTTCACATTGTGCAGTAAGAACGTTCAAATTAATTTTTTTTTATATAAGTATGTATGCATTTCATTCGGTATCACGAATTAAGTAATTTTTCTCATTTTTGAATTTGTTGTTTGCTTTATTTGTGATGCCACCATGGCCACTTTATACTGATATTATTACCCCGCCATTCACTGCTGGCAATGCTGTTTTCACGCCATTACACCGCATAGCCGCCGGCGCCATGACAATTGACATTCGATTGACCAGATGACATGGCTGTGTGGTGACAACAGATGACTGCCGGCATTTACACATTGTTGCTCCAGCATATGCACATACTTATATATACAAATCGTGCGTTTACATACTTTTGGCTGCAGCTGAGTTTGCCGAGGTGCTTGCTGTTATTGGTTTGATCCCAGAAGGCCCCCAAATGTTAAACTGTTAACAAAAATTTTCTGGACTGGTTCGCTTTTGGCGATAAAGATCTAGTACGGAACTGCAAATTTGATGCACTAGTTCGCGGGTTCCTTGCAGGGTAAGCTCATGCGACTATATCGCACACCTTGAATCCAAAGTGTGGTCAACTAAAAAAAACTGTGGATGATTTTTTTGCATAAATCAATTCATAGAACTTACATCCATTCAATCAATGAAGACTAAATTAACTAAAAAACTACTATTATACCTGTTTTTGTATTAATTGCGCAGAATCTGTACGAGCCACAAGCAGTTTAATTTCCCTCTCAAAATTTTGAGTTAGCTAACTTTAGATCTGGGTATGCGATGTGGTAATTGGGTTTACTTTTTGGATTACACTGTGCCACACAGTAAATTTTACACACAAGAAAATTTAAGTACTTGCGAAAATATGAGCGAAATATAGTTCAATTGCATTTTTAGTTCGTCCCTCTAACTTCAGGATTTTTTAAAGGTCTTTAAAACTTCAAAGATGTGATAAATTCTAAAAATTATTTATGTAATGATTTTGAATAAAAATATGGATAGGAAATTAAAGAACAAATACTGTAGAATTGAAAAAGACTAAATTACTTTCTGCGTATGGACGAAAGGGTATTGAAAATGCACCTTTGAATTTCCTTGAAAATTTGCAATATTTATTTTTGAAGACCAGTATATACACGACCACACCAAAAAAAAAAAAAATCTCTGGTCGTCCTTGCGAACCAAAATTTTTTATTTTTTTTTTTTTGCTCTAAATATTTTCTTTCATATGGTACCTTTATTGTTATTCTACATTGCTCGGAATTTTTTAATAATTTTATAATTTATTATATCTTTGAAATCTCAAAGTCATTTAAAAAAAATCCCAAGGCCAGCACGGTGTTATACGTTTACATATATATGTACACATGTATAAACAAATAAACGGTCGTTTCGTTGTAAGAAATAATTTTTTTTTTTTGAGGCGAAATATTCATAATTTAAAATCTCTCTATCGCTTTGAAGTGTATAAACATTTGAATCGAAAATATACTTCGATATCGCTCTTTAATTGTTTATAAACACATCGCACATTCTCTTTGTTGGCTTGCGAAGTTAATTAGGCCCGAGGTGTCAGTCGATGATTTTATTACTGCCACTTCATCATTTTATTGCAACAATGACAAATAGGCCAATGGCAAGGGAAGTGTCTGTGGCATCAACATCAATACCAGCAGTGGACAGCCTAGAGCAAAAAAAGCGCAACAAAAGCGTTTATATATAAATATATCAATGTTTATAGTAAAGTCTCTTCGCTTTACAGTGCTTCGTGTAGAATACTACTTGTGCCCAAAAAAGCTGCTGACTCAAATAATGGATTTGACTACCAATTNAGAAATATGACAGCCAGAGTAGCCTAACTGACATTTCAAGGCAAGATTTTTCGAGCAAACTAACAAGAAACCAGTGAAATTAAAACGCACAAAATAGAATATCAAAAACCTAAAAAAATATTTAAAATTTTAGTCGGAGTTATAAGCAATCCGATTGCCATGTTTCATCTAAATCTGTGCAGGTTTTTAATTTTCACAAATCTTCTTAAATCTCTTTCGTCTGACATTGTGATACACACGTATTTCAATAAACTGATAAACTAAGTCTAATTTGATAGTTTAAACACGTGGCAACACTTCTACATAAAGTTCTGAAATAAAGATGTTTCAAATTCCCTCGATTGATTCCCATGTTTTAATAATTCATTTAAGCTGAATTTAACTCTTTATATCTTGTGCATAAATTAACTAAATTCGATATTTCAAGCAGGTGGCCATCCTATTGCAAATATTTTCAAACTATTACTTTCTGGAACCCCCTTCGTTTGGCACCCATATGGTGATATACATATATTTCTCTTCCCTAATTCACTTTATTCAAATTGAATTTGATTTTTTAAACAGGTGGCAATCCTCCTATAGTTAAGTTTAGAAACAATGCTTTTCAAAACAATTTCGACTGATACTCATTTTGTAATAAATGCTTTACTTCTTTAAATATTTTTAATATTATTTTTTAAAAAGTGGTAGCTCTGTAAAACCATATTCCGTATCTACAGCCCAAGCGCTTTAAGTTTACAAGTCACTTGAAAATCTAATGAACTGTTCGAGTCTGGTGGCATTGATAATTAAATAACTTGATTTTAATTGCTTAACAGGTGGCAACTCTTTTCAAAGAAGTAAAACCTTATTGCACATATACAGCCCAAGACCTTTTGAGTTGAGACCGCAATTTCGAAATTCGAATGAACGGTGCAGACCTGATGACCTGGACAAAAAAATCGCGTGTTATATATATAGATGATTGATTTCGTATATGCTCCAAAATTGACGAAGATATGTAGTAAGAATAAATATTCCCTCCAATAAATTTGAGGACAAGGTGGTCTACTGGGACGTAGTTATGCTGGCCTGGACCACTTCAAACGTAAAAAACTGATATATGTGTTGAACACCACCTCTTCGTGGCCCATTGGCAATTTCATTCGGTTGCCGATTGTGAATATTATTAAATCAAATTTTAAGAAAATGTATTTTAAATAATAGAACATAATATTTAAACTTAAAAAGCACATTAAAAATTATAAAATATTCGGTTTATACAAAATCTTTTGAAACTCAGTCCATGGTCCAAAAGGAGTAGTTGTCTAGGTGGTCCCATGTTATGCAGCCTTGGACCAGAGGTGGTCAGATGCAATCGAGCCCTAATCGCCAAAATGACGTAAGTGTAAGTGCAACTTTTTCAATTGAAGGTCATTTTATTTCTACCGATTTGCTCACCATACCTCCTCCTTGTTTTTTTTTTGCTCAACTGTGGCCATAGTACTTATTTTCACACTTTTCAATGATCTAAATACGAATGTTACGCAGAAGCGTTTCTTAGCCAAGCCACTGCAACTGTTTAAATATTTACTTTCTTCGCATTAAATTTTCTGCGGTTTTCACCACTTACTATTGCAATAAGATTAGAATAGATACTTTTGCTGACATACTTCTTTCACTTATACATACACACTTAAAGGTAAATAAATATTGTCTATGTCAAGTGTCATAAAGATGATAGAATGCGTTTCTTGACCAAAGACAGAGAGGTAAAAAAAAAGTAAATCAAATGCTTTTGAAGCAGTAATTGTAGAAAGGGTTAACCGAAACTGAGATTTCGCTTCATACGTATACTAAATATGTATATACATACGTATGAACATTAGACCGTACCACCATACAAGCAAACAAAACAAATTTCGCCAAACACCCCTGAGTACAAAGCATTTTTGCAAGGCAATTAAAAAACATTTTTTTGCCCCTAACAATAATTTTTTTTTTTAATAGTTCTACTGGAATAGTTGAAATACTTCCCTAGCAGAAAATTAATGATTTCGGACGAGTTTTAATTTATTGACATTAGGGTGGTACGTTGGGTTAATAAGAACCGACATCTGTTGGATATGTACTAAATCGGGGTACTCATGGTCAATGACAAGAATATAGATACATCATACTTAAAGATCCGATTGCAAATGTTGAAGATATGACGAACAATTTTAAAAAGGCGACCCCTACAATGGTCTCATGGGTGTACGGCAAACATTTTATTTTTTGTTTTTGGTACGGTCTAATGTGCATGAAACCACATTGATTGTTTTTTGGCTATTAAAATGTTGTTAAATTAAATACAGCACACACTTACTTACTGCGTGTGCTAGATTTGCTAACCACAAGCAAGTCTATTTGCCAGTGACATTTGGAACTTAGCAGCTGGTTGTTGAGTTGGGTTAATGTGGGTGTGGCGAATGTAACCCAGCGCTCTGTCGGAGGTATTTAAAGAGAAAAATTTAATTAAAAATGCTATGCAAAAATTTTACTTAAACAGAAAAACCCCTTTCCTGGTTTTCCCATTTTATGTAATTGAGGTCATGCGATTACAAAAACAATGCCATTCATTAAACTCAAAATGTAAAGCAGATATAATCCTCGCAATTCAGGCATGGCCTCTGAAGGAATTTAATTTTCGTGAGAGAAATTTGAGAAAGGAGTCGGTCGACCGCGCTATGGGCAAAACTTATCCCATCTGCCCGAGAGGTAGGCAAAAGCCATACATAATCTCGTTGCCTTCAAACCCTTCATGTCCAGGGACCCACCATAGCGTAACTCTATTATGGGCTCCTAGGTTATTCAGAAGAGTTTTACAACTGTCCAGAAGCCTTGATGTCGTTCTAAATGGGGCTAAGGCCCAGCAGTGCTGCCTGACTATCCGACATAATATTTATTCTGGCCCCGTTTGTCCTTTTCCGAAGACATTCTCGAATACAGACTTCGATAGCGAAGACTTCCGCCTAGAATATGGTTGGGTATGAGCCCATTGGCAGACTTCTCTGGAACTTTGGTCCAAGCACGCCTGCCCCAGTACTCCCGTTTTTTATCTTTGATCCATCGGTATACCATACTTGGGACCCCTTGGCAATCATAGATATCACCGCTTTACAGAAGTCCCTTTCTGGAATTCTGACCTTGTAGGGCTTGTCAAAGGATAATTTCGGTAGCATGATATCTGATATCGGGATCATCCAGAAAAGGCTACAGAACCTCCAAGTGACCCCAAAGATCATCACACTTCGTGCAGATTACATTGGGCAGCCGTAGGGCGCTCCAGCAGGCCTCCTTTTCTATCTGAATAGATAATTATACCGAGGGCATCCGTTGGATAGGTGCGAATAGCTCCTGTTTTGGCCACACAGATCAAGCGGTGTAGCTGAATGAAAGATCGGCTATTTTATGAGATAGGGCATTTTCGAACCGGCTACCGAGATATGTTGATCTTCCACTCAGCCGTCGTTATGCTCACTTGAAATATTTTTCTGTTCGCTGGGTGCTCATTTTCTTTATTTTAATTTTGTGTGACCACTTTTGAAGGGGATACCTCATGTGTCTGGCATTTGGCATTTAGCCAGCTGCATACACAATTCGTTTTTAAGGGGTGCGGAATGTTAGTTAGTTTGCCCTAGAGTGCAACTGTCACCTAGTTAAATCGTTAAGCTCAGTTATAATTTTTTGCTATTTTTTTCAGTTGTTGAAAGTGACAATTTACTTAAAAAGACACAAAAACTTATCTAAATGACTGCAATAGCTGTATTACCTAGAACAAACATACATAGATATGTATGTATGTATGTAGAATGCCCTAGGCAACTCACCAAAAAGTGCGCAGATAAACAAACGAAGCCATTGAGGGGTTTAATATAAGTTAAAACTTCAGGATTATAATGGAATTATTATTTCAAATTTCTTAAACATAAGGTAAATTATCTTCTTAACACATTTGCATGTTTTTTCTATCGGCCCCTTTTCGGCAAGCAGAAAGTACTCAACGCGCTTTATTCGCCAGCAGATATATATAAGTAAGCAAACTAAGCAAGGGTTGCATTTACGCCTTAAAGGCAATTTCCTAAGTAAGTCAAATACACGCCTTCCTATAAATGTACATATGCCATGCAATTGACAGTTCTCCGCCTTTGCTGTCACTTTGCATACATACATACTTACAGGCGCACTACCTTATTAACGCCACACTTGCAGGCGTTACCAGTTGCTGTACTGCAAATTCACTTTCTACCAATATGCATACAGTTATTATTTATTTTAAAAGTTTTTTCTCATTACAGTTTCGCTCAGAGTTCAAACGTTTATGTACTCAACAAAGGCAATTTAGCGAATGAATGGATTAAGTGACTGACTGACTCTAACACGCAGAAAATTCAAGTGAAGTTAAGGGTTGAACTCTAATATTGCTAAACTGTAGTGTCAAGTTTTCAANTGAATTGTTATTGGAAAGAGAATGAAAGTACGCTCATAAAGGTACCTTACCGGATTTCGGAATAAAGAGATATTCAAAATAATAATTTTTACAGATTTCAATATTGCATAATGAGTTTTTGGACAAATTGCTTCATTTAACCAGGTTTGAGATGGAGCGGGGGCAATATAATTTTTTCCGGTGGTATCAGTGGTATCATGAGTGCCCGTTTTCCCCTCGTCGAGGCTACTCTTTTTTTTTCGTATTTATTCACCGCTCGTCTATCCCACTCGCAAAAATAAAAAAGGTACTTAGTATCCTCCTTGCATTCCCATTTAAATTGGTAAAACCTTTAAATCACTGACCACTTGCCATACCCAATGTTTCTAAGTATTTGTTCCATTACAGTGTAGGACTCTTTCATATCAGTATTTAGAAGAATATTTAAATGAAATCATTTGATACTTCATACTTTTCATTATTTACGTTTGTTTGAGCCACCAATGAAAAGTTTCCACTCTTCTGGTACATAATTGTGACCCCAGAGACCAAGCAATTGCGGTACATCGAACACCGGCTTGTAGTTTTTCCGGTCATCGTTGCGGCTATGAGTAATTTTAAAATTTTTTATACCTTTCATGAGCATGAAATGGTATTATAACTTTGGTC
>NW_016170736.1:0-10366 GCF_001687245.7 Rhagoletis zephyria
TTGTTTAACTTTTTTGACTACTGACTACGTTTGCGCCACAAATGTGTGAATGTAGATATGTGCGTGGTGTGCATGTTAGCTTGTTTGAGTGCTGTTGTTTGTGTAAGTGTGTGTACCACTGCAGCAACTGCAGCAAATTTTCGCCACAATTTTTGATGGCAATTCTACTTTTTTTTTATTCAGTTTTGCGGCTGAAGTTTATGAAAATCTACGACTGTACGAATGTTACCAACTGTCCGACAAACTGCAGTAAGCTTGGCAAATAACCCATTTGGGCATCACAAGTCCATTTGTTGGCGTTTACTATGAAGGCTGTTCAGGCGCAGCAAAGGGATTTCCGCCTCGGCAAAGCTAGACTGTCCGACTTGCCGGTAACTTGAAAGTTCATGTTCGTTGACCATTTGCTCTGAACTTTCTCATATCAGTGTGTGTGTGTGTGTGTGTGTGAAAATGAAGGGGAGATTTACTTCTGAGCTTTGTCTTCTTCATAATTGCGAGATTATGAATTTTAAAAGCACGCCGTACATTAGCACATACCTACATACAAAAATGTAGTAAAAGAGAGTAAATCAGGTAACCACAGCTCCGGTACAATGGCTATTTTCATATTCATTCACATAATTCTTAAAAGCTTTTCTTACACGCTGTAACGATAACCACTGGACACATATTTTTCTAAGAGTAAATTTATTCGTAAAGAAATTCGATGAACATAAAGCTTAAAGTATTTTTGTTAATATTGCTTTAAAGGTATTTACACTGCCGTCAAAACATCTGCTTTTTTACAATATATTCAACAATTTTTATTGTAATATTTTTGCGAATTTTTTTTTATAAAATTCATTACACAACAAAAAACATCCGCGTATGAAGAAAATGCAAAACCTCGTGTGTGAGGTTGGCAGAATTTTATAGAAGAGAGTAAAACTTGTCTTATTTCAAAACGGTTCTCTTTTTTGTCCCCAATTATCTCTTCTTCTTATGGAAAATGCAAAACACTTTTATCAAAAAAAATTCTAGAAAATCAATTCGATTTTTTACTAACTCCGGGCTCTCATTTTTTATACTAGAATTTAATGATTAAATAGTTGAAAACCTGCATGAAATTTTATTGAATTTTCGCGAGTTTTGCAAAAAGTTTAAAAATTATATTTTTCTGTTGTAGAATGAACCACATTTTTATAAAAAATTATCGGAAAAATATTAGAATAGAAATTGGTGCATATATTGCGCAAAATTCAGTGTGCCAATAATTTTTTCCGGCATTGTATGTATAAAGTGGGCAGGTTTTTTTAGATATTTAAATATTTTTTGAGCAAAGTATCAAAAACGGCAACCAACGCAAATCTCGTCATAACCGCGCTTTGATTCCACCCAAGTCGGAGGACGTCGAGATGATAGCAAGAACAACAAGATGTGGAGAACCACAAATTGGTGGTGCACTTACGCCAATACACCGATATGTAGACTCGAGTTATAAAATTATAAATTAAATTTCCGAGAGAAAGTCAATAGTTTGCCTAATTTTTAAATACCTTTAAAACATAATTAAGTAACACACAAATTTATAAAAAAAGAAAGAAAATTTTAAATTCCTTATAAATCTAAAATTTTAATGTAAATCTGATTTTATAAAGTTTTTTATTTTATTTATTTATTTACTTAGAGTAACTTTTCAGAAATATTGTCTTTTAAAGCTTTCTCAAACACATTTCATTTGGTACCAATCTTGCAAAATTTCGGTTAATTTTATTAGTTTTTTGTTTTTACCATTCAAATAGGTGGTAACTCTTTTTAAAATGCTTCTAAATCAAATCTTTCTGAAATACTTTGCTTTTCACGTCCATAATGCAACATTTCGTTTATCCCCTTAATTAAATTAATGAAATTTTTCAAATAGGTGGCAAGCCGCCTTAAAAATATTTTCAGCATTCAACTTTTTTAAATCTCTTTAGTTCGATACCTATATTGTTATATTTAATTTATCTTGTCAATTCAATCCAATGAAACTTTCACACAGGTGGCAACCCTCTTCAAAAATATTTTCGGCGCTAAGCCTTCTCAAACCTATTTCGTTTGATACTTGTATTGAATGTTTGATTTATCTTATCAATTTCATTAAATTAAGTTTTCCAAACAGGTGGCAATCCTGCGCTAAGATATTTTTGAGCTGTAAGCCGTCTTAAACTTCTGTTTTTTTGTCGATATCCGTATCGCAACATTTATTTTATCCTTTCAATTTACTTAAACTGAATTTCCAAAGGAATATATGATTTGAAGCAGTAAATAAATAAAGATTACCATAGGAGAACTTCCAGCATTTTTTTTTTTGTAGTACACCTAGATAAAAGAAGCATAAATGAAAGCTTTTAAGGCAAATGATTAATTTGCTACAATTTTAATAAAAATAGACTAACTTCTCATAAAAATACAATCGCCGTTCGGAGTTGGCGTAAAACTGTAGGTGCCTCCCCTTCGTGTGACAACATCAAAGCGCACGCCACAAATCGGAGGAGAAGCTCGGCCAACCACTTGCTTATTTTGTAAGCGCCAATCTAATATACAAATATTATATTAATATTGCATTTACTAACAATCAATTATGCTTACATTTTAACCTCCTTTACAAAATTTTAATACTGTTGCTGGTCGAATATTAAATTAAGCAGTTGTCCTTTTATTTTCCGTTTACAAAAGGCTGGTTTTTCCTTATCTTAACATTCACACATAAGTACATACACACATGCTATGTAGTTGTAAGTATACTTACGACTTTGCAAATGCTACGCTTTGATAATCAAGTTACCAGCAGCAGAGTTCCAAAATGTGGCTAATTTTAGAAAGATTTCGTTCACCACATAGCAGCAGCTTGGTATGCTTTTATGCATACTTTATGTAAATACATACCGACCTATACACTTAAGCATGTACGTATGTACATATATATTTCTATTGGCAGGCGCACTCCATCATCATTGATATTTTTACCCTTCCTTGCTCCAGCTGCAGCTGCTGCTGCTGCTTACTTGCTATGGTTAGTGGTTACTTTCGACTTTCGGTGCTGCCAGTGTTGATAACCTACTCGACACAGACGCCACAAATCACATAAATTCCAATTGAGTGCATATTTTATACTTAATATGACTTTGAGAATGGCTTGTGGTCATATGCCTACTACATACATATGTATGTATGCATGCAGAAAAGTAAGTGTGCATGTGTGCGGTTTCGGGCATAACTGTGTTAGTGTTTAGTTTTGTGCTTGACTCCACATAAGTGAATTTTGGCGTATACTTGGAAATGTAAGTAATTTTTAATGTACATACATACATATGTAAGTAAATGCACGTATGTGTTAGGCAATATATTTGTGTTTATTGGTTGTATTGAGGTAATTTTATTGGTAAGTTATACTTTTACATATGTATGTAAGTAAATTGGTACCTAAATGATATGCATATGCAAAAAATTTATTGAGAAAACGCTTGAGTGAATATCACAAAGAAATCTGCAAACAATCACAAATTTTAAGTTAATTTATATGAAATTTTTCAAATTTTTGTAATTTTATTAATATAACGGTACAACGTATATTAGGCCGGTCTTTAAAAAATCAGCATCTAAATTTTGTATGGCGCATCGCTCCACTGAAATTTCAAAATTAAAAAAAAGAGGATATGCAAATTTATTTTTTTTTTTGAAATCGCGAAAATTTTACATAATTTGGAATTGAAATCTGATAAATTTGACTTATTGTTGAAACTTATTTATACGAATTCATAAACTCGCTGAGTAATAGCTGGTAAAAGTCAAAATTTTGTCGAATTTTTGCGATTTGCAAAAAAAAAAGATTTTCAAATCCTGAAGGACTGCCAATTTTTTTATTTTGAATTTTCTTAGATGTCTTTTTTTGCGCGTTGAGGAACCGGAGGAAATGACCTGGTTAAGAGACGGTTTTTAACCGACTGATCAATCAATGCGTTGCACTTAAATAAAACTAAAGCGTTGCTCATAAAAAAGATAAAAAGTCGACAAAAATAATAAATTTTTAACAATCTACACACATACACACACGGAATTTCAAAGCGCCAACAAATCGATGCTAAATTTAAAGCACAAATCGAATATTAAATCGCAGATTAGTGTGCAATTTGCATTTTCAATTTTGTTTTTGTGATATGAACCAGTTGAAAACGTTGCCTACCTTGAGGCGTTTAAACTTTTAGTTAGATTTGCTCTCATTACAAATGTGTGGCGCTGCGCACACAAACGCCTCACACACACATTTGCTTATCTTATTGGCTGACAGACAGACGACAGGCAGGCAGACACATTTGAACTAATTACTTTCATATGAGCCCACATGTTGGCGCTTTTACAAAAGCATTTAGGTCATTTATCAGCATGTGGGGCTGTGCCAATTCTCTGATTGTGCCTTTATTCTCATTCCCTTTTTGCTCTGTTGATGTTGCATAAGTGCTGCAAGCGATTCAATTATTATCTGAGGGTAAGTTATGTTAGTGTGTTTCAGAATTAAATGTCATCAGCTGCATTCGACCTACATATATTGCTTTGGTGGCATGAAAATGAAGAGAATGCGTTTGATAAAAAGCACTTTGCTCTTGCTCCCGCATGTCACCAGTGCCACAAATTAAATCTATTTCGATATGAATCTGTGCAAGAAATTCAACTCTGTTTATACAGGGTATCCTAGAAGTACCATGCCAAACTTGAGGAGAAAGTATGTGTGGGGCTGGGCCCCCTGATAAACAAAAAATTTTCAGGTAAAAGTGTTACCCTTTTTTATAGCCCACCAACCCCCCCTAAGAGATCTAACTTAAAACATCGAAAGAAAAAAACAGAGTTGCCAACTGATTAAAAATTGCATTTTAAGTATATAGATAAGATAAAGTTAATTTGTATAATTAATAATTAATTAATTTTAAATATGCCAGATGAAAGAGTGTTATTAAGTCTTAAATTTTAATACACTTTTAATTAGAGTTGCCACCTATTTCAAAAGTAAAATTCCGCCTGAAGTAAGAGAACTAGGTAAAGAAAATATATATCACAATATGGTTGTCAGACGAAAGAGCTTTAAGAATGTTGTAGTTTGAAAATATTTCAAGAGGGTTGCCGTCTGTTTGAAAAGACGAATTTATTTGAATCATAGATAAGTTACATAACATTTTAAAATATTGGTGTTAGACGAAAGAGTGTTAATAAATCTTTAATTTGAAGATATTTTTGATTAGAGTTGCCACCTATTAAAAATATTATGTTTCGCCTGAATTAGGATAATTAGGTATATGAAATATGTACATATGTATCAAAATATGAGTACCAGACGAAATAAGTTTCAGAAGGCGGTTGTTTGAAAATATTTTCAAGGAGGTTGCCACCCCTTTGAAACGACGAATTTAGTTAAGTCGTCGACAAGTTATATAACATTTTGAAATACGGGTGTTAGAAGAATGAGCGTTAATAAGTCTTTAATTTTAAAATATTTTTGATTAGAGGTGGCACCTTATTAGAAAAGACGTACTTGAATTAAGATCCATGCTAAGCCTAATTCTATGAGTTCGGCACAAATATTATTTCAAAAAAAATAAATTCTACTCTCTGGTCCACTTATAAAAACATGGTATGTGGAAAAAAAATTTTATAGGATTTTTTTTACCGTGTAATAGATTGTACATATCTACATACATAAATATTTATATTGCAGGAAAAAAAAAGGGAGCGCTAAAGTGGCGCAGGCAACAAGTGAAAAACAGTGCTACAGACTATCCTCGTCAAATCCTTAGAAACACACAAAAATCATTTACAAACACAACAACCTACATACTTAGTAACACATACCGCGATGCGTCCAAAAACTTTTCAGCACATCATTATAGCAGCGTCCATAGAAAACAACGCTGTTGATAAACACAAATGGTTTGATGGCGTTGATATGAAACTGATATTGCTTTTGTTGTACATATATAAGTATACATTTGTATGTGTATTAAACGCCACCCTGCAGAGAGACCGCGAACTAGCGAATCAAATTTCTACTTCCTTCCGTACTAGATCTTAGTCGCCAAAAACGAAACAGTCCGATAGTAACTCGATTCCCAGCCGTCAAAAATCAGCGAAATGTGGTACTTTTTAAAAACTATTTCATTTAATTTTTCTCGATATAAATCTATATCTCACATAGCGAATTTAGAACTGGTTCTGAACTATCGGAAAAGGGATGCAGCGGGGTGCTTATTTACTTTACATAGATTTGTGTTTTGACTTTTACGTTCAAATACGCTTTCATCCTGCATTTCGCAAATGCTTTTTCATAGTTTGGTAATAAAAAAATAAGTTTTTATTAACATTTTAACATCCTGGGACCATCTGGAATCTAACCAATAACAACAAGCAGCTCTGCAAACTCAGCTACAGCCAAAGGTATGTAAACGTACATTTCTTACAATCATTCAAAAAAATTTAATTTCAAATTGAAATCACATTTCTTTGAAAATAATTTAAAATCGCACACACGGAAAACCCAAGAGGATTGAAAAAATCATGATACATTTTTCTTTCGTCTATCGATTTTAGAACTGGTTCGAAACTATAGAATTTAGGACTAGTTCAGAACTATCGAAAAAGGGATGCAACGAGGGGCAATTGACACTGCCTAGGACATCGCAATGTTTAATTCGCCAGTTGCTAGCATGCTTCTAAATTCTCTAGCACAGAATCAGTTGCGCACTAGTGCGTTTCCCGACAGGGCAAAAACAAGTGTGAACACGTATGCTTGTATGTATGTACGCGCACATAACCAATAACATCGCAACTTGGCCAACAGTGCTTTTGTTGGTTGCTGCCATATGTAGCTGTTGGTGTTGACTCTTAACTGTTAGGGGTGGCGGTGGCGTTGGCGGTGACTAAAAGACTGATGGCAAACAAGCCAAGCAACAAAGTCTACTCGAACATTAAACCATTATTTCCAAAACTTATTTCCTCCACTCAACATTGTTGTTGTTTTTGCTCCTAGCTATAACCTTTGGTATAATTTCGTTGTTGATTTATTTATTGTAAATGCTTTTACGTTTGCTCTTGTCTAGCTGGCACATTGTTGCGCTGACTGTGTGTGTGTGTGCAGAAGTTTGTAAAGTTTTTCACAAAAATGATTTGTAACAGTCATTAGCGGAATTGGTTAATTGATGAATAGCGAAATCACAGCTAAACTGTTTATGATGGTGTAAAAAGTTTTTGACGCTCAACAGCACAACAAAAATACAAGCAGCTAAATGTAAAAGAATGAATGGCAGCTAAAATGGTGGTATGCGAGTATTTAGCAGAAATGTTGCTTTTACTTATTAGCTATGTACTTTTAAGTGGGGTATCTAACNGCGCTGACTGTGTGTGTGTGTGCAGAAGTTTGTAAAGTTTTTCACAAAAATGATTTGTAACAGTCATTAGCGGAATTGGTTAATTGATGAATAGCGAAATCACAGCTAAACTGTTTATGATGGTGTAAAAAGTTTTTGACGCTCAACAGCACAACAAAAATACAAGCAGCTAAATGTAAAAGAATGAATGGCAGCTAAAATGGTGGTATGCGAGTATTTAGCAGAAATGTTGCTTTTACTTATTAGCTATGTACTTTTAAGTGGGGTATCTAACATATTATTGCTTCTAGTTGTTGTTGTTGTTGTTACTCTTATAGCGGTAACTTTTGTGGCAGCTGGATTTGAGTAGTGGCTTACACAATTAACCAAAGTCATTTATAAAGATGCTTGTCGGGCGTAAATAATAAGAGAATTTTCTAAGCAGTTTAAGGAGAGCTGCACATAAATGTGGTCGGTCAGTTTATTTTGTTGTAGTTACGAAAGGAATTTCAATTTGAAATTGTAGCGTACTCGTATACATTTATGTACAAGTAAATAATACAGCTCACAGTTTTAAGTGTAACTTGGCTGTCACTAGAATTGAAAAAATATCCTTAAAATCCGATTCAATTTACAGCATCCGAAATGTTTTAAACATCTCTCCGAGAGGAAACAAAATTCGTTAAAAAAAAATTTATATCAAGGGGTGACTCGGCTCCCCCTGATATTGTGCTATTAAACGAGGAACAGCAGTAATACTACTTGTTCCACCAGATTTTAAAGGGTGGCAACAAAGATGGCAATCTATTCTGTTGGAGAGGCCAATCCGTCATATGCGAGATCGCAGGTAGTTATAACCGGTTAGGTAACTTGTAAGCTACTTCATATTGGCTCTATTCGAAAAATGTATGGCTTTTCTAGCAAAGGAATATCCAAAAAGCCTAGCCTGCTAAGGGGCCCCTATCACTGCCCAGCACTAACTGAGTTTTGTGTTTACCCACTGTATAACTAAAAGTCTCGAGGTAGATCAACTCGGCCCAGAAAATGGTACCAGTCGCACATAGACAAACGACGAGTCTTTCCTTGCCAGCTCGTTGGCGACTTCGTTACCTTAAATACCGAAATAGCAGAGTATTCAGCACAGTATTACTATGTCTATAGCTGCTAAAAGTTGTCAGAGTACTCCTTGATAAGCTTGTAGGTCGTCATATTATTGGAAAGGGCCCGTAGGGCTTCCAAGCTGAGCGAAAGGAAACCTAGAAACGCGACTGTGAATTTTTGTTTAAGGTCTATTATGGCACAGGTTGGGATTGTTAGTACTTCAGAAACTTACCTCCGCATGTGATGGCGACAGCTGTGGTGTCCCCCATCAACGCCACCCTCGGGACAGTAGATGTGGGCGCGGTAAGCCAATGTGTATACCCTTAGTAAGACTGCTCATCATGTGTAGTAATATATACACCCCTAAGGTATTGGTTGTTGGTTTCCACGAAATTTATTTTGTTTAACTATGAATTAGCGCTTTTCATTATAAAACTTATTTATTCATTTTAAAACTAGACGTCCATGTCAGTTTGTCAATTACCAACGATAGAGTACTTAGATTTCCACATATAATTAAATATCTTTTACTTAGTGACACTGAGTGCAAAAGTATGTACTTAGAAATAATCGGCAGTTACAAGCAAATTTGCTTTACCAGTCAGTTACCGCTCAATTAAAGCGAGAATAAATTAAACCGCAAATGGCTGTCACGAATGAGTATTACAAATTAAGTTATCATTAAATGAAGCTATATGATGTAGTATGTAGTATTTCCATACGATATGAAATTCTTTCACCTGTACATACACTCATGCAAAATTATGCTAATTATGACATTGCAACAATTTTTTTTTAAGTGAAATAGTTGAAGCAGCGGGCAAAACAGAGTACTAAAATAGCTGAGAGAAGAAGGGAAACATATGATGTATTAAGCTGAAATAAATGGCATATAATATATTTATGTCACTTTAATACATACATATATACCGATATACATACATATATACCTCTTAAAGTGGGTCACTTTGGGAGCAACTAATTTTGCGCCGGATTTGCGGGCATGCAAAACAGGCGAACAATGAAGAAATGAAGTGAAGCGCAGAATGAAAAGTGCACAAAGTCAAGTGGAAAATGCAATGAAGTCATGAGCGCGTAAAATATTTTTACAAAATATTGAAAAATTTTGCGGTTAAGTCGAGTGGTATGGGAAGTCATAAAAGTGAAAAATTTTCAAACGAAATTGAAATTTCAATCATTTTAATGAGAAATAATAAAAAAAAAACCTGTTGACTTTGCTTTTCCGCCACCACGCTTTGTCACTCGTTGGAAGTGCCCCAAGTGGGCCAACACTTAAATTAGCATATAATTAGTTATCTTTAATAAATCTTCTTAAAGAAATTATATATAAACAGAGTCTCAAGCATTATGCCGATCAAATTTCATGCTTGATTGCAGGCTGAAAATTATTAAACGTCGCCCACCAGCAAAACCAGACGCCACTCATAGTCAGTAAGCGCCAGTCGAGCTAAAAGCAGCAGCAGCTGTATGCAAAGGACATCAGAGCAACCACAAGTGGGAAAATAGAAAAAGATAAAATGACTCAAAATCGAAGGGAAAGTAAGCATGAAGTGGCTTGGCTTTGATGCCAAAGGTTGGCTACACTAGATTACTCCCCAGCATGTTGGCTACCGATTTGCTACAACCGAATGGATAAAAGCTTGATTGCGGCAAACAAAGCCAATGAATTCTTAAGGATTTTCTAAATAAATGCCTAGAAGGGAAAATATCGCAAAATGGTTACAAAGCGCGTTAGAAAATTCGTGGTGAAGGCTAATATGTATTGCTGTTAAAACTTCATGAAAAATACTACTTTGTTTGAGTAGTTTTAAAAGTTAAAAACTTAAAAATATATACCTCATGTAACCTGTTCAAGCCGGAACTTAATATCC
>NW_016170736.1:12732-15411 GCF_001687245.7 Rhagoletis zephyria
TTGAAATGCATCTAAGAGGTCGTTTATTTGGTATTTTTGAAAATATCTACCAAAAAATTTTGGCAGGCTCGAAAATGATTTTAGAGGTATGGTTCCTTGGGCGAAAATGTTTGTTATGGTCCATAGTACCAGAATCGCAAGGATATGAATCAACTTTTTTAATTGACCCACCCTAGTATGTATGTGTGTATGTTTGTAGCCTAAATTGAGGGTGCGGTGATGGGGGCAACGCGCTACGTTTTGTTCCAACTTTACCGTCAGGTGAAAGCGTTTCGCCGGCGGTGCTAGTTAAGAAGCGTTAAAATGCTTGACGCCGTGTTGATTTTAAAAACTTTTGCGAAAATATTATGCTTTGCATTTCTTCGACGTTTTTCGCCTGCCCACCAACAAATGCTGCGGGTTAACAATGCGGCCCGCAAGCTATTACGACTCCGCAAATGTATATAGAAAATGGTTTTTGCATATTTTTCATTTGCCTTTTTCGCTATTTTTTCAATTTCAGCGATTTGGTTTTTTTGTGTTTATGTGTTTCATTCAAATGCAATTTCGTGCTAAAAAAAATAGAGTCGAGAAAAACACCTAACCAACGCAAGCAAACAGTGACCACACAGCAGGTTGCTGGCTGCCTTTTCGTTGCTATGCCATCTACATACATATTTGCCTTTTAATGAGCTTAGCCTTATTTCGAGTTACTTTTGCATAGTTGATGGTTCCTTTTTTTTGCATTTTTGGTTTTTGCAATTTGACTCGAGGGGTTTGCCAAGCTTGCGGTTCTAGTACATTTCGCTGTCTGGTGTTTTTTTTTCTGCGCATCTTAATTTGATATTTGTTTACTACTTATTAACACCAGCAGTCAGTACATTTGGCTCAAACGCGCGCTAAAAATAATTCTGGCGAAGTTTAAACTAACTCAACAAGTCCAGGTCGCTCCAGTTACTTCTTACTTAATTAACTTGCGTCTAAGTTAACAAATTTTTAATTTTTTTGTTTTTTCTTTCAGCTCTGAATTTAAGCTACACAACTTTGATTATACTTGGTGCCTCAGGTAAAAAAAAAAAATTGTTATGAAGAAAGTTGGAGATACGACAACACAGGCTGTCTTTTGTGCAAAACTTAAACTTGCTTCACGAGAGCTCCAGAAAATCACCCGATAGTAAAAAGGGTAACCGCAACATTATAGTGAAGACACTGAACTCAAGGCGCCTGAAGTTACTTAGATGCTTGACCGAAGTATAATTTTCGGACATATTTCAGAACATTGATGCTAACGCAGCATTCAATTTATTCCGGTTTTGAATTAGAGGGCTCGGGTTCGTCTTTTAAACTACATTCAGTGCTGCTATCATTTAATGGAGAGGACAATGTTTTCCTTTATAATTTAAGTACGTTCCGTACATCGGCGTGTAGGTCACTATGGCTATTCTAACAGAAATTCGCCCTGGTATTAAAATATTGCGTAGGTTGCCTTGCTTCCTGATAATATTTGTTGGACTTTCTTTCTATCATCAAGCATTTCAAGCTTTTTGCACTCACTTATGTCGCCTTAATACGAATTGCTCTTTTTTTCAGCTGCCTATATTGATCCCACATAGCTCGTGTTGCGCTCGATAGCAGCATAGCCTGGCAGGCAGCATCTTTGTTCTCTACAGCTTCGTGACATTCCACAGGGTACCATTTTTTGCTTTCGGGCTCGCTGAAATCCGCCTACTTATACGGCTTCCATACGCAATGAGGAGGAATGTGGTTTCACTGCTCATTTTTTGAAGAGTATTCTCTGTCGAGTTGCCAATCAGTTGATCGTCCGGGCGCTGTTTGCTCAAAGGCGCTTGCGTATCTTGGTTACAAGTAAATACAGTAAGATTGATGGTCCAAGTCAAGCCAAATGCCTCTGGAGTGTGCGTACAACCAAAACACTAGAAGCGCGCATTCCTTTGATCACAAAATGATCTACTTGATTTTTTATTTTTCGATCCGGGGATAGCTATATCCTCCTTCTTTCCTTGCGCAACGTGTTCATAAGTATTTCTTTCACGGAAAAGTGTCTTGTATTAAAATGTTTTATTTTCTTTAGCAGGTTGTTTAAGATTGAAAGCTTTGCAATTGCATATCGTTTTTTATTAAAACAGTTTTAAGGGTTTGCCGAGTGTTAATCACACTCATATCTTTTGGGTCACAATACGCACAAATTGTTTTTGTTTTTTTCTTTTACTTTTTACAGATTTCATAATTGGTACCAAGTTATTTAAATCTACAGTTTTTCCTACTCTCATATGCCCTTACTACATATTTGGGAAAAAGTTACCAGATTTACCAACATTTCGGCACTTAATTAAAACCATAAAGGTGCTGTGTTGAATGAATGTTCCGTATGCGCCAACGCGCTGCCTGTAAAAGTAAACACCAGGGATGTATCCAGCTACACAAACAGCAAACAACGAAAAAGTATTTACTACCCCGGAATACGCAAAAAATAGTTGCCATAAGGGAGTAGGAACTTCTCAGCACTCAGTTTGTGTAGCACTTCCCCCCTCGCCCTCCCCCACCCTCTTGCTTGTTGCGGCAACAACTAAAAATACACCCAGCTTGATTACCGCTACCTATTTTTTGCTGACTTTGCTAGAGTACGTAGTCGTAGCACCTGCTGCTGTTTACTGTCATGCGGCTGGTTGTTGTTTTGCT
>NW_016170737.1:0-9125 GCF_001687245.7 Rhagoletis zephyria
AAAAGTGCGTGCATTTCTATATAGTTTGGTCGGAATGAATTTTGATTTGGCAGCGTGCGCGCCCGACTACCGCGGGCATGCGAAGTTTNTATTTGCGTTGCAGAAATTTTTTTGCTTTTTAATAATTTTTTATGAAAAATTGAACATTTGGGCAATTTCTGCGCCTCGTGGACGAAAATTGTTAACAACAACTTATGTAATAAATATTTCTGCATTTATCTATAAAAAAAGTGCGTGCATTTCTATATAGTTTGGTCGGAATGAATTTTGATTTGGCAGCGTGCGCGCCCGACTACCGCGGGCATGCGAAGTTTGAGCATGAGAAATAAAAGTGGAACGATTGAAACGTGCATTTCTTTCTTGCCCAAGAAGTCAACACGGATCGCGCGCGATCCAGCCACGCGAGTCGGACCCGCACGCTGGCAAACAAAAATTCATTCCGACCAAACTATATCGAGATGCACGCATTTTTTTTCTTAGATAAATGCAGAAATGTTTATTACATAAGTCGTTGTTAAAAATTTTCGTCCACGAGGCGCAGAAATTGCTTGAAAGTTAAATTTTTCATAAAAAAATTATTGAAAAGCAAAAAAAAAATATTTTTGTAACGCAAATAATTTCATTGTATAGTTTAATGTTTCTTAAATCTGCAGCCAAACAATTTTTTCATTCGGACACTTACTTTCAAAGAAAAATACAAATTTTGAAAACACTGCAAAAATTTCAATTGTTGCTAAAAAAAAAACTATTTGGAATTTCGCAACAAAAATTACACAGTGTACTGTTCTACTACAAAACTCGGCGCTGCCTGAATATCATTGAAAAATATTAATGTTGGTAAATTCGGTGCCCACTTGAGGAAGCCTTACCCATAAGTTAAATTACTAGATATTAATGATTTAGAAAGCTGCGACTGCTCTACATAACGCCACAGCTTTATAATATCTGCGCTACTTGATGTTTTTTGTGGCGCTCGAAAGTCCCCAACTTTTTTGACACCATATCTGCCATGTCCTTTGACCTTAACCACCGCGTATTTACAGGTCTGCTGTTTGCCCGTCATAAACTGAGTGACTTTGATGGCTTCTAAATCGGATAACTGATATCCGTGTTCTCCTTTTCGTTTTTTGTTGTAATTGAATTTATACGTCTCTTGTGGCCTTAGCATTTGTTTTCGGGCCTCCTGGCGAATCTGATTTCTTTAATCTTACGCCACTACTCGCAGCTCTTCTTGGAGTACTCTTAACAGCTCTATATCTGATGCAATTTCCATCTTAAGACCAAACATTATTTCAAACGGTGTAAACTTTGTAGAATAGTGAACTTGAAAATTAATGGTACGTTGCACTTGTGACGTATACTTGTACCACTTGTCCGGCTCTGCAGCTGACATCCTCGCCAAGACTGAAATAATGACGCGGTTACCCTCTCAATCTGCCCGTTGCCTCTTGGGACGCCTGTTGTTACCTAAACGTGGTCGATTTTGTTCTTTGTGCAGAATTCTTTTAAAAGTTTCGACGTGTATGCTGTACCTTTATTGCTAATTATGCGCTGCGGACTGCCGAAGATTGTCACCCACGAATCTAGGTGCCTAACTACTTCCTGTGCATCTGTGGACTTGGTCGGATATATCCAAATATACTTAGAAAAACCATCGACTATTGCAAAAATGTACTTGTAGCTCTTTGATGTTGTATCCAATGTACCCAGATGGTCAATATGTAGCGTAGAAAGTGGAATGTCGCCTTTGTCGATACAATGCAGATAATCTTCTTTCTTACCCAGCTTTTGGTTGTGCATAATACATTCGACATAATTTTGGATTGCCTGCTGAACTCTCTTTTCAAGATGTGGAATGTAGTAGTATCTTTGCGTATCTTTAATTATTTCACTCNTTATACGACTTTTCTTTCAGGATCTCTGCTACAGCTGCCAAATGTGCGTATTTTTTCTGAGCTTTTGAGATTTGAGCTTGAGCTTCCGAAGTCACTGTCATCACGGGAAATCAACTTAAGCTATCTACGTGGTTCATCCTGTTGCCACCTCGATGCTCTATACTGAAGGAAAATTCCTGTGGATACATCAGCCACTGCACCACTTCACGTGGTACATCTTTCTTCGCATTCGTCTGCTTAAAAGCCGCGCAATCTGTCACTAGAATAAACTGTATACCCATTAGGTAGTGACGCAACTTCTTCGTTGCTAAGTACGCTGCTTTTACCTCGAGAAAGTAGCTGTGCAATTTTTCTTCTTGGGGAGAAGTCTTCTTACTCCAGTAGAAAACTGGGTGCCACTTTTCGTCATGCCGCTGCAAAAGCGTTGCTCCGAACCCATGTTTCGATGCATCGACGTGTAATTGCGATTCAACATTCTGCTTGTATATTTGCAGAACTGATTCTGCCATGAGTGCCGACTTCAAGTCATCGATCGCCCTAATTTGTTCCTCTGCCATCTCAAATACGGCATCCTTCCTCAGCAGCTGTGTCAAGGGTCTAGCGATACTAGCGTAATCTCGGATAAATTTCCGAAAATATACGGTTAAACCCAGAAATACCTGTACGCCTTGAGTATTTTTTGGTAACGGAAAGTTTTTGACGGCTTTTACTTTACCCTGTCCCGGCCACACACGCCCGTCTTCGACTTCGTACCCCAAAAAAGTAATCCTCTTTTTCAGAAATCGGCACTTCGCCCATTTAATTTCTAAGCCATACTGCTGGGCTTGCTTCTGTACCGTGTGCATATTGTATAAGCATTGTTCTGCTGTACGCCCAAAAATTACGATGTAATCTACATAAATTTCCACAATACCTTCATTTATTAATTTTTGGAAAGTATGGTTAACATAGCGCACGAAAACGACAGGCGAATTAAAAAACCAAACGGAGCCCTGTTAAATTCGTAAAGACCTTCTTTTGTGACAAAGGCCGTGTATTTTCGGCATCATTCTTCGACTTCGATGTAAAAAAACCCATTCGTGAGGTCCATCGCAGTAAAATATTTTGCGGCTTGCATTTTCTCAATCATACTATTGATAATCGGCAAGGAGCCTCGCGGAAAATGATAACATTATCTTTCGGAACGATATTTAATTTAATGGGACAGTTTGACTGAATAAACAACATCTGCGGCGACGTTGCCCGAAGCCATACAATCTAGCAAAACCTTTCTTCAACTTGCAATTGCTACATATTTGCTCATGCACACCATGCACAGTGTCCACCAAACCAGAAAAATTGTTGTTTTTGATTGTCAGCTGCTTCATTCGTTTTTCGTCGAACACAACCTTTACCACATTTTGCTTCGAGAGAGTACATTGTTTAGCCACATGACCAGTGCCATTGCATTTAATACACTTGGTGTCTTCTTTGCATTCAGCCCTCTTGTGTTGTGTTGAACCGCAATTAAAACAATGTTGATGCTTACACTCGCCGTCACTGCTACTTTTTATACCTTTCATGAGCATGAAATGGTATTATAACTTTGGTCCGATGTTTGTAAGTACCAGAACAAAAAGAGATAGACCCATTAAAATGTATACTTATTTGATCAGAACGTCGAGCTGAGTTGATTTATCCATGTCCGTCTGTCCGTCTGTCCGTCTGTCCGTCTGTCTGTCTGTTTGTATGCAATCTAGTCTCTCAGTTTTCGAGATATCCGGATCAAATTTGGTAAGTGGGTGTATTTTTATAATGTATTAATCATTTGTCGGAACCGGAAGAATCGGACCACTATAACATATAGCTCCCATACAACTGATTGTTCAGATATGAGATTTTTCGTTATAACTTCTACATTTATGCAGCTACGAACATGAAATTTTGCAGCACTTGCACCCATTATTAACAGAATGACTACAGTGAAAATTACAAAGATCGGTTCACTATAACCTATAGCTCCCATACAACTGATTGTTCAGATATGGGATTTTACTGTAAAACTCCTTTATTTGAACAGCTAAAACCGATAAATTTCGTAAGATATTTTATAAATAATAATACAAAGTCTACTGAGAAAATCGTCAAAATCTATGCTGTATAAGCTTTATCTCCTATAGCACTGATTGTTCAGATACCAGTTTTTGCGATATATCTCCTTTATGTAGGAAACTAAACCCAATAAATTGTGTCGGTTTACATACCGATCACATAGCAGTGAAAATCACTTAGATTGGTGCTAATATAAGGTATATCTTCCATACCTCTGTTTGTTCAGATGCGATTTTTTATATAGGTATGTAACTCCTCTATCGATGTATGCAGATGTACTCAAAAGCAGTAATCTGTCAAAGTAAAATTTGCAGATGTTCATGAAAGGTATGAAGCCTTCGGCATAGCCGAAGACAGCGCTGCTCTTACTTGTTTCTGTATCGTTTTGTTTGCGAGCGCTTACTGCCTGCCGACGTTTGACCGATTCGCTGTGTTTAGTTAAAGGTTCGACCAGCTCATACGCTTTGATTCTTTGTAAGATCGAGCACTGTATAAAGGATACTTTTGTTCATTGCGCAGCTTAACTCCGTCACCTATGTAAGTTATAACCGACTCCTCTTCTACTTTACCTAGCGCTGCTATTTTACGCATTTGGAGAACGTATTCATGAAAATTTTCCGATACTTGTTTTCGGCATTGTCTTAGCAGCTTGTGTACTTCCGCACTGCTTGGTGTTTTGTCGAATTCCTCTAACAATGCTGCACACAACGAGTCATAGTTGGAGACTGTAATAGTTTCCAAAAACAAGGCTGGTGTGCCCTTCCTTTTATTGCGCGCATTGACATACCTTTGCTTCACTGTCAACTCATAGGCCGACGAGAATGTCGAAATTAGCAATCCATTGTCGAATTGGGATCGATACCCCATCAAAACAGGCACAACTTTTGCAAATGACTCGATTGACATATCATTTTTGTTAATGTCGTTCTGCTTCATTGTTTCAACAAATATTTTAACAATTCACCAACCTCGTTGCTGCTGCTCATACTGTTTGTTATTTGCATTTTCTCTTCTTCCTCAAAATCTACGTTGATCAGCTTATGCTCGTAAGTATCAATTGCTTTGAATGCTGCTCCGCTGTCACTGCTGGGCTCTGCTTCGTTTTCGCTGCTTACTTCGACCGCAACTTGTTCTTTACCAGCATTTGCTGCTTCTTTCTTCTGCGTTTTTGTTTTGCCTATTGCACCTTTACTCTACTTCTTATTGGAATGTTCTAGCATTGCGCATAGAAATTCGGAGAATATTGTGCGATCTGCTTTCAATTTTTGTTCAACTTCTGCTTAAATGTTGTAGCTTATGCTTTTGCGCTTCGGTTGAGCCTCATGTAAGCTCGAATAAGCTTATATTTATTGATGAATATAAATTAAGTGTAATATAAAATATTGCAAAAGTTAAATTACTAGATATTAATGATTTAGAAAACTGCGACTGTTGCTGCTGAACGCCGACGACTTATTGTGATTTCTCTCAATCGTTTTCTTTACTCTTTTACACCACTTCTTACAGGGGTGTTATCATGTGATACAGGTCTGCCAGCGTACATGTATGTACATTAGAGTGGTCCAAAATAATAAAGTCGGAATTTTAATGCCGCCACCCCCTACGATTGTTCTGAACCGAAAATAAATATACCCCTATTTTTTTTATTTTGAAATCAAAAAGTATTTAGGTAGTGCTCACAGCGCTCAAAATTTTCCCTGTATTTTATATGGGGAAAAAACAAATTTTCGCAAAAATGGCATAAAACTCTTGAAAATCAATATTTTTCAATCGTAAAACTGTGGTTCTCTTCAGGAGACTTCAAATATTGATATCCAATTGTTTATTTAACCATTTTTCATAATTAAAATTTTTTTATTGGTCCCCCCATTGCATTTTCAAGGACCCATAAAATATAGTCACCATGAAAAAATTGTTAAAGGAACCATTGGGTATTATTACCGGGAATCTCCTGAAGATAAGCAAAGTTTTCCGATCGAAAAATATTGATTTTCAAGAATTCTACACTATTCTACGAAAAGTTGTTTTTCCCCATATAAAACACATTGAAAATTTTGAGCGCTTTGGGCACACCCTAATTTTTTTTTAATTCAAAATAAAAAAATTGGGGTATAATTTTTTTTGGTATAGAACAATCCTAGGGGCTGGCGGCATTAAAAATGCGACCACATTACATCACACTCCTACCCTGTCGGAAACACCAACAACGAAAATGAGAATTTTTTACATACATTTTTGGACCACTTTAATGTACATACATATGTATGTCGGTATATGAATAACGATCGCTTAAAATCGATCTCAAATTTTGTACAACGCTTTTATCAACTTGCAATGTTGTGTCCAGACAGCTATAAAAGCTTTGCTTTGCAAAGTTCCTATAAAGTCTAGACATCAACCTCGTTGGTTCGAGAGGTAGATGTCCCTATGCACTACGTACGCTGCAGCGGAAATGGACGACAAGCCATTTCTTTAAATGAAATTAATTGGTGCTCGTATGTATATACATACATATGCATATCGTCGTTTAAAGTACAAAACCGCGTATCGTCATTCTGCAAAACCTCGTAACTGACATTGGCTGCCGAAAATTTGATTTGCTCGCACAAGCTCTTGGCTCAATCCTTATCCATTCATGTTGAAATATACTAGCCAGAAATGCGATTGCTTTATAAAAAAGAAACCCATTTTGAAATATGAGTGTTTTTACGCTCTAGAAAAAAATTTCTACAACTTCACACACGCGGTTTTGCATTTTGCTGATACGCGGCTTTGCATTTTGTTGATAAGCGGTTTTGCACTTTAAACGACGATATGCATGTGTGTACACCAATTTATTAATATCGTTGAATTATTTTAATATCTATTGCAAAATTTTATACCGACAAGACTAAAAAGTAGAAAATAAATACTATAAAAAAAACTTTTTAATATACAAGGCTTTTATAAATGGACTACAAATTAGAAAATAATAAATCTCAGTCCCATAGAATTTGTTTTGATAACTTTTGATTTTGAAATTTTAGCAATTATAAACAATTTATGAGATTGAAAATGAAAAGCGTGGGGCGCATGTAATAGACCAGAATTAGATATGAAAGGAAATATATGTATGTATGTGGATATATGAATAACACCGCCTAAAACCGATCTCAAATTTGTACTTTCTCTGTAGAAATTTTAGGCCTATGTTATGTAGTTCGACTATTGTCAATTAAATCTAGTGCTTAGTATTGCATGCGCCTCACGCTTTTCAATTTCAATCTCATAAATTGTTTATAATGACTTTTGCTAAAATTTCAAAATTAAAAGTTATCAAAATAAATTCTATGGCACTGAGAATTATTATCTTCTACTTTTTAGTCCATTTTTAAAAAGATTTTTTATATTATTTATTTTATAATAAATTCTCTGCTATTCTCATTCTTATATCTGCAGCTGTGCTCGAAATATCGCTTTCTTGTTATTCATTATGTGCATTATGAATTGCACAACATGCATTTGCAATTTGTGTGGTTTTATCTGGTGAATAATACAGCCCTCTCGAGCCTAATATTCAAATACCCCGAAACACCACTCAATAACGTTAAGAGCTTTGGAATGTTTAGAGTTGTAGTTGCTTTGTACATTGCTGATACGTTTCTAAAAGGTGGCATCATGTATGGCTGCAAAGGATAACCAGAATCACCTGAAAGATGTTCGATAGTGTAACAATTAATTTTTATAAATGACCATTTTCGAAATTTACCAAGCAGCCAGGTGTTGGTTTTACCATTGGTGAAATCGGTTCTTAGTTCTCGTTCCACATGACTAGTATTCCAAATAAATGAGCCATGATGCCTTGCGTAAACAAATGTTATGATCATGTTATTTATTTGTTTATTTTTTTGGTCTACAGCAAAATGTTTTCTTACACACAAATGATAATAAAACATTTAGATATTTAAGTATGTGTGATATATTACAGAGTAGACTAATTTGTACAAATTAATTTGCAATAATAATAATAATAATAATATAAAATAACAGGTTGGGTAGCTGGCGAGGCCTAGTCTCCTAGTTTACTGTTGTGTGCGGCGGGCGGAAATACAGGCTGTTGATCATGGTCAGAAAGGCCGAGTTTCCGATCCATGTTCCCGAAGTCATTACTTTGAATGTCTAACAGGCGGAAAGCTCTAGTTTCCGCTCCGCGCTGTGGACAAGCTGTTGATCATGGTCGGAAAGGCCAAGTTTCCGATCCATGTTCCCGAAGTCATTACTTTCAATGTGTGGCAGGCGGAAAGCTCTAGTTTCCGCTTCGCGCTGTGGACAAGCTGTTGATCATGGTCGGAAAGGCCGAGTTTCCGATCCATGTTCCCGAAGTCATTACTTTGAATGTCTAACAGCAAGCTCAGTTAGTCTAGACTTAATTTTCGTAACTTAATTTAACTTAATATTTTGGCCAACCTATTATATGAGAAACTGTGTTGGCGGTTAGTTAAAATTTAACTTACCGTAAGAAACTTAAGAACCTGTAGGTTTTAGATTCTTAAGTTACGGCCTTACGTAAATTGAGAGCGGTGAGAGAATCAGTTTTGCCATATGTTCATTTATGTATTTCTTTAAAATAAATGAACGCAAAATATTTTGTTTGCATGAATTTTTTTGATGTGGCATCCCAGGCGGCGAACTGTCAAACAGCTGAGAAGAAAAATATAAACCAAAACAAAATATTTGCAAATTCAAATTGTTGCGATGGATGACGAAAAACTAATTCAGCTAGTATCCACCAACAGGGAGCTTTTTGACAAATCCTGCGCTGGATATAAGTTGGTGGAGCGAAAAAATTATATATGGAGGCACATAGCAAAGGAGATGAACAGCACAGGTAAGTTGAACTGTGTCGGATTGTAGGGCTTTGTGGTTATGGACTTTCTTTTGCAGATGAACAGTGTTCGCGTAGGTGGTTGGCATTGAGGGAAAGGTACGCCAGGGAGACCCGACGACTCAATGCTCCATCAGGAAGTGGAGCATCGGCCGAAAAAGTTTGGCCATTAATGGACTCGCTACAGTTTTTAAAAAAGCATATAATTCCACGGAGGTAAGTGTCTTAAATATGGTTAGATGCATATTTAATGCAAAGAATCATAATTGCAGGTG
>NW_016170737.1:9150-15411 GCF_001687245.7 Rhagoletis zephyria
TACAAATAGTCTACCGGATGTGAAAGTAACTACGATGGCTATGTTTCTTGTACACACCACATGACATTAAAGCCATCGGTTTGAAACTTCGCTAGCCCTGCTGATAGGTAAAGCAGTTATTAGCGTGTGTGTGGATGTGTGCTAACATGTTTTAAGAGTTGAGTACTTCACTTGCTAGTGGAATGAGTGACATCTTCGGCCTGGTTAGGCCTTATAAATTTACACTGAAGAAGGCCGAGGACTTAGTTCAAAAATCGGTGCTGCGAGTGCGAGTGTATCGGAGGGTAAAGTGTAGAAATTGTTAAAGTGCGTCAAAGTACTTACTTGGACTGTTATATGTACATAAATAGTCACATATTTACCTATGCGAACGGGTGCTTATAAGTGCGGCAAACGGCTTTTCCGGATACCGGCACCTTTACGGGTCCGCAGCACTAACCGTGGGTCATCAGAAGAATAAGAAAATAAATTTTTTTTCGAAGTTGAGGTAAGTCTTTGCAATTTAGAAAAACGAAAGTCATTGCTTAGCTAAGGTCAGTTCACTTGAGCCAGATGGAACAAAAGTGCACATAAATCTCAGCAGCTTTAATATGCTCTATTAGTTTATCTCGGCACCGTAACATTTTTGTATAGGCTGCACTCACACATATGTTCACCCATATCTGTGGGTGTGTGTTTGTATGTACAACAGCCTGTGCACGTGCGCATGCTCAATAAAACCTACTATAGCTACGGCCTATGTCTATAACCTCTTGAAATATTGCTAACAGTTTTACGATTTGTTGTAGGCCGCCAGTACCAACGTACGAAAGGACCTCTTTTTTTTAAAGGATTCTATCCGGAAAAATTGTACATGTGGACAAAGATACCTTCTGGCAGCTTGTGACAACCACCAGTATCGAGACATACTTATGTATATACAAGGAACATAAAAGGGCAATTCGGATCCGGAAAAAATTAACATACGTACATGCATGCATGTGCACCTACTGATAAGCATACATATACACCATCGGCGGTAATTTTCAACGAAAGAAAAACGGGCAAGATTCAAAATCAGCTGGGACAATTACATAATACGGGAGCAGGTGAACGACCGCAAAAACATATAACACAGAACGGAGGCTGGAGACTTCTAACCGAGAGAGAACGCTGAATTACAGAGAGAGCAGGGATGATACGGTCATACATACATATTCGCGCTGGCTGCAGCTCCACGATCGCCCCGACATATGCCGGGAGCGCCAATCCAGCGGCCGCAGCAAGCAGCGCGGCATTGGAATTAGTGTTTGCGCTGTGTTTCTAAGTTTTCTACACACCACTTGTTTTATACATATTTTGTTTGCTTTGCTTTCCAATCGCATTGTTCACGAGTAGGCCTAGTACAATAACACCCCCTGAATTTGTTTTTTTTGGTTCATATCAGAACCTTAAAATTTTTTTTGTAAAGTGCTAGTCACTGGTACACGCTGAATTTTTGTAAGTTGGTACCTTTGTGACTGGATACATTTGTTTGGTGTTAACACCTCATCCAATAAATAAAAATAAATAAAAATTCAGCTGGGGTAACACTGACGGCATTAGTTAGCCAACGTTAGTTAAGTAGTATTCAACCTGCTTTTTGTTTACATACACGAAATATCGTTAATTTCTTTGCTTTTCAACTATAAATTCACTTTCCCTTTTTTGGCGCACTTTTATTTTGGCAATTTATTTTAATTTGTCGCATCCATGCACATATTATTATTTTTTTTTCTTAATTAACTAATTGCTTCCACGTAAGGTTCTGACTCACTCGCTGCCCGCAACCACGAGCGAGTGGTGAGGGCACTAAACAGAGCAGGCCATCAGACCTTAGCTGTCAATGCATGTATGTACCTATGTATGCCGTATTCCAATCCTTTCCAGGGTCCTCTCAGCAGTTGGTACCATCAGCGTGGGAGTACTGAGGTGAGTAAGAGTAAACTTTTTTCGAGACATAAGTATATTCACATGCATGTACATATACATATATATATTCATATATACATATAACTATTTAAACATACATTTAATCGTTTTGTTTTTGTTTTTTGCTTTTGTATACTTCTTTTTTTTTGATTGAAGATAGGTGAAATTTTGGAATTATATATATTGGATTAATTTACCTTGTCTTTTTCTCTTTGCTTTATGAATTATCAGGAATTGAATATACTAGAACAGTAGTTAAGATTTTGATTTTTTTGGATTGCTACCTCCATTAATTTTAGTGGTACATATGTTTTTTTATTTTTTTATTAATCTTCGAGTTGAGTAGTTTTTGAATTCTCGTGGTATAGTCATTATTCTCTCATAATTCATGCTTTCAATTGTTTAACTAATAAAGGTTATAGTGTTAATAGGACAAACGGACACACGTACTAATGTCAGGCAAAGGGGGCGTTGCAAGTGTGCAAGAGTCGGAGCAACGCCCAAGTCTGCGTAGGTGAAATACATAGCGGGGGTGGGCGACTCCACCTGACGGGACGGGACTTTCCTCACTATTTACTTCTCTCTCCCTTCTCTCCTCTTTCTTAGTATGCATTACCCTCCCCCACAGTAATCAGGCATGATTATTATTTTGTTTATTTAAGGGTAGGTAAGGCAGATGGAAACAACCCCCCGTCCATGCCTGGAATCCACCTAGTCTCTGCCGACAGGCACCTTCATAACAGGGATTCTAATGTCTAGAAGGTCTAGAAGGAATACAAAACGTGCTCTGGTTCAATAGAAATGGACTATTGACGATCCCGTTCTATCGGGCATGTTCTGCAAATCGTTCGATTTCAAATCGGTGCGATTTACAAAATCTATTTCGGAAGATTTATAACCCAGAGGTAAAAATTAGGCACCAAATCGATGGATATAACGTAAACGATATGTTTCTAGAAGTTTCCATTTGAAAAATTTAATACTTTGATTACAAATACACAACAATACTTTGCAAATCGCACCGATTTGAAATCGTACGATTTGCAGAACATGACCGTATATCTTAATCATGAACAAAACCCCGAACATCTCTCTACAGCTGTGAAGCGTTGGCAAATTTATGAGCTTCAAGCGGCTTTTGTACGGTGGGAGATTTAATGTCGAATCCCAAGGCAAATGGTTTAATGCGAGTAATAAGAATTGTTTCTGTACCGACTCGAGTCTGTCAAAATGCGTTTGATATCTAGGGTTCCATATGACGGACCCGTATTCTAAGATCGGCCTGACTAGGGAGGTGAAGAGAGCTTTAGTGACATACGGATCTCTGAGTTCTTTGATGAAAGCCAAGACGCCCTTGGCTCTATTAACACAAGAGTTTACATGGGACTTGAATTAAAGCTTAGGGTCCATGGTTACGCCTAGATCGATGAAATTAGTTTCCCTGATCAACACTATGTTCACAAATGCGGCAGCTATATGATTGAAAGGGTCTTCTAGAGAAACACATAAATTTACACTTTTTCAAGTTAAGGGCCGGTTACTCAATGTCTGGTTAACACTAATCTGCGGTTAAACATCGTTATCGACGTTACCGACTCCCTGTTATATGCATGGAGTCGAAGACGTCGATAACGATGTTTAACCGTAGATTAGTGTTAACCAGACATTGAGTAACCGGCCCTAAGTGACATAGAATTTACTTCGCACCATTTAAACACATTACTAAGATCCAGCTGTAATTGTTCCCTGTCTCCTGGAGCACCAATGAACTTAAATAACTTAACGTCGTCTGCGTACATTAAGCAATTCGCATACTTCAAAATATTTGGAAGGTCGTTGATGAATAAAAGAAACAGAAGGGGGCCAAGGTACACCTGACGTCACATGAATTACCCGAGATGAAAATTTTTTAAAGATAACCCTCTGTTTGCTACCAATGAAATAAGAAGAAAGCCAGCGCAGCAGGATTGGAGGGTAACCAATTTTATCAAGTTTGTAAATTAGAGTTGAATGAGATACTTTATCAAAAGCCTTGCTGAAATCAGTGTAAATGACGTCAGTTTGATAATTACTTTTGAAACCATTGTTCACATTTGTAGTGAATTCAAGAAGGTTTGATACAGTTGATTTACCTTTACAAAAGCCGTGTTGTTATACATCGATAACAGGCGTTATGGAATAAGATAGGTCTTCCGTAACGATTTCTTCAAATACTTTAGCAATGGCACACAGCTTAGCGATTCCCCTATAATTCGCAATATTCGACCTGCTTCAATTTTTATAAAGCGGCAAGATATACGACTCCTTCCACAAAGAGGGGAAAACTCCATGCTTTAGAGAAGCATTGAAGATGTTTGTTAATGGCTTATATAGATAATCAGCAAAACTTATTAGGAAACAGGAGGGAATACCATCCGGGCCACTTGGAAAAGAATTCTTTAAACTATTCAAATGAAGGAGAACATTGTCAGCGGAGATTGAAGGAATACGGATGTGGTCAAACTGTGGGAGTGGAAAATGATAGCTAGAAGTTTTTTTCATTTGGCTCGACAGAATAGTTCGATTCAAAATAATTTTCAAACATATCAGCAATCATATTATCATCAGTGAGAAATAACATCTAATTTCAGTATTTATTAATGTAAATCGAGTTAAACCACGAGTTGTGAGGTCCGGTATTTTCTTTAACAAGAGGAATGAGTTTACTGAATATATTATTCAAGATTTTACTAAAGTGTAAGGCACTGTTCTCTACATCCCCATCGTACTCAGGCCAGATAATTTCAGATATAGCTATTTTAAGCTTGTCGTAGTTAGCGTATTTGAAAGAATCCCGCCGACCTTTCAGCTTTCTAGTTTCAGGACAATATCAGGAATCGTAGGATGGTGCCAAGAACAACTCATGTGCTGGTTGATAAGGGTCTATAGGTATAATTAAAGGATCGCCGCGTAGTATAGTGCATTTAGCCGTATCATCAATAAACGCTAAATCAAGACATTTACCTAAGTTGTTGATAACTGAATTAATCTGATATAGACCAAGATCGGAAAGTTCGTTAAGAAATTGGTTGAGTACATCCCGAGAATAATTTGGCACCAGAATTCCATCCACCGAATCCCAGGAAACACACGCTAAATTTAAATCACCCAACACAACAATCGAATCGGAGGGCTTGACCATGGCAAATAAAGAGAGCAATAATGAAGAATGTTTAAAGTAAACCGAAGGGTTAGAGTTAGGTGGAATATAAATTGCAACAAGAAAAACACTACTTGAGGGGCACCGTATTCTAACACAGAGAAATTCAACATCATCTGAACCAGTGAACACAACTTTTTCGGAGGAAAAGTCAGTCTAAACAGCTATTAAAACACCCCCGCCTTTTCTATCCAAGCGATAATTTCTAAATATTTCATACTTATTAGACAATATTTCAGTATTAAAAACATTCGGTTTTAGCCAGGTTTCAGTAAAAACAAAAAGTTCATAATTTAAATCAAAAGACTTTAAGTACAGCTCGATTAATTTTGTATTTAGATCTCTAACATTTTGGTAATAAATGTTGAAGAAAAAATTACCTATAAGTTTTTTGATCCTGAGGAGGGAATTGGGCAGTATTTTCATTCCGAGCTCGAGGTTTAAACTCAAACTAAAGCACCAATGAACCATCAACAATGTTTTGAAAATGGTCGGCGGAAATATCAATTTTGAAGGAAGATATGCCCCTTTCGTATGAAAACTTAAATTTTCTAATAGCTATGTGCCGGGGGTTAAGCTTTGATGTTATATAAGATTTAACATCTTCTGCCGAAATTTTACTAGAAAAGCGCGAAACAAACACAGATTTATTCGCGGGAACTACGATTAATTCTTTGGGCACCTGAGAAGGTCCACTTTGAGATGTAAGTTCAGACGCAGTTGTCGTTTTTGCTGCATCCCTTGTAGTGATACCTGAGAAAGATGTAGCTTGAGATAACTCAACACACGGAGAATTAAAACGTATTAAATCCTTATTTAAGCTGGGAGTAGGCAAAGAATCAATTGGCAGAGTGTCAATGTCTAAAGCAATGGGATTAGGAACAATACTGTCTCCTCCATGTTTCCGCTTTTTTGAAGCTTGTTTAAGCTTGGACCATGGAAAGGATGAAGATTCAATGCTCTTAAAGTCTTTAAATACATCTTTAACTTTTCGGTTAGAAGTTTTAACTCCTTACCCAGCTCCTGGAAGCCACTTCTGGTGCTCCTAAACATTTTACAAAGATCAACTTCGGTTGATCTGCATTTGGGGCAAGACCAACGAACACCTTTGT
>NW_016170738.1:0-15410 GCF_001687245.7 Rhagoletis zephyria
TTGCCATTGGCCAGTACACTATAAAAATAGTAGCAGCAAATTTTAAACTTCACTGGTAGATGTGTATTTGCTCCAAAAATCTAAAATTAAAAAAAAAATATATATATATATATCACAAAGGGGCTCCAATACTCACAGATAAAGGGGGTTTCAATTGGCGAGGCTATATATTGGCGATTGTTTAATTTAATCTGTTTTTTGTTATTTAGTTACTTATACCAAATTTCCATTTAGGTGACTCGCCCGCGTTTGGTAGTCGTTTTCGAGACGGCCGGTTCGGTGAAGAATCAGCCAACATCAGCGAGCTTATTTCTCACCGTACACAAAAACCTTTTACTGACTTTAGATGATAATGTGGTTCCAGCAGAGTGGCGCTGCATTCCATACATCCGACGCCACGATGCTTATCCTACATGAACGATTTGAGGGTATGGTTATGTCTCGCAAAAGTGCCGTAAATTGGTTACCAAGATCGTGCGATTTGACACCGTTAGACTTTATCCTGTACGGTTTTATAAAGTCGCTGGTCTGTGGCAATGCCCTTACAGTACATAATCCCAGGCCATCGCTCAAATTCAGCCAGCTCTCTCTGGAGGTTTCACTAAAAATTGCACCACTTGGTAATGCCTCATACACAGCTCGCTTTATTCCATTTCAACATCCACCCACTCTTATTGAGGAACAATTTACATACAAACAATGTGTTCCATAGCTGAACACCAAAGGCGAGCAAAACTTCCTGCCATGGCGGATGGCAGAAGAAGAAATCATAGCATATAAGACAAGTGAATGGTCTTTGTTGGCAAATGGCTGATGGGTCAGGCTATTATCTACTCGACATAGACTGCGACTTTAGCTAATTAGAAAATTCTTTCTAAATTCTTTTCCTTGTATTAGTTGCAATTTCATGTAACCTTGTTGATAACCGCCAGCGGTTTTTTTTTTACGAAAATTGTTATTTATGTATATCTGGTCATAGCCGGGCAGCGGACATCGAATCTGTCATCCCCAACTAAGGCTCGAGTTCATCTTCACTGTTTTTTCAGTGCTGTTGCATTTTAATTGAAAGTAAAAGTGTTCTCACCATTACCGAAATCTTTTCTAGATCGCGATCACTACGTCCTGCTTAATCTTACAGAAATTTATCTTAGGCACTTACTTAGACTAACTTTGTCGAATAACTTTCTGAAAAAATTTCGGCGGATTTTTGCTATTGGCCAGAATTTCAAGCTCTTTGCGCTCACGTATTTCGGTATTTCTATTTTTTTGCAGAAGTCACGTCGTACTTCCTTCTTCATCTCTTTATATATCCCGCCTTGCGGCCGATCGCAGCGTTCCTCCTTAGACAGCCTCTTTTTCTCTCGCAGCGGCATGGCATTACTCGCTGAGTCGATGAGCAAACCAGCTTTTCGACGTGTCGTTCGAAAAATTAGTGTTTATGCACGAGGAAGGTGCATATCTCGGCTGCTAGGTGATATATGTATGTAGGTCCGAGTCGATGTCCTCTAAATCTGATTCTAAAATATCTCCTTGCCAACGAGGAGCTCTGCATGGATGCATGAATGCCCTGAACAAATCTAAATTTATTGAACAGCAGCTGGAACATGACTCCTCCAACGGAGTCCCCAATAAACAAATGGTAAAAAGGCCACGGCTTGCGGTATCACTTCTGTCTGCTCGAAGATCTCTCTTTCTGTCACTCTCTCATCGCACTCATATTAGGTTTAGGAAGTGGTTAGTTGACTTGAAGCACGCCCTATAAACCATATGGGCTCACTGAGCTCGATAAATACATGTCTCGTAACAAAAACGAATCCTTACCTCCTCTAACTCGATCCCATCAGCTAAGCACATGCCTTTCGTCTATTCTAAAATAATCGATCGAGTTTCAGGCCTTGCTCTCTGGAGTCAGCCTTACAGCCAGATTTTTTTATGCTACACCCAAGTGCTACACGTTACCATCCGCCTGGCCACTTCGTAAGCGATCCGTTTAGTTATCGGAAGTTTCTTCCTGAAATGTGAAATATCCTCAAGCATTGAAATAGCCTGTAATGATTTTAACCAACACCGAATCCGCGCTTCTTAACTTCCCATCGGCAATAGAAATCGCAAGGCTCCACGTGTTTCTTGCCTTGCCTCGTCCATCGTATTTCTTGGATGTCGTTGATGTCAGCCTTACTCTTCCCAAGGACCTCAAACAGCCGCGCAGAGGCACCTTTTCACTAAAGTTTCGCACATTTCAGATGCATTCCATGCCTAACTTGTTCTTCTCAACTCACAGAGTTGCCGATTGAATTGATTACCTTCGGTTTTGTATGCACTTTTGTAATATAACTAGCAATCGACCACGTATTTGAACATTCTCAAACTTTCTGTGTACACGATCAGCCACCCACTCAGTGGCTCCAACTCGCGCGCTTGGCCTTGATACAATTTGGCGCAAAATCTATGCATAAAACTAAATGCGTTTCTGCCTATTTCCAATCTCCAATGAATTTGTGAGTGAAATTGCGTATGCCGTCGGTTGAGTTCATAAGCGCAACTCTGCAAGTGTGTACGTGCGAAATTTAACATTTCTGTGTCGCTTTAGCCTGACCCAAAATGCCAACGGCAACGTGGTCGTATGTATGTATGTAGGTGAATGTAATAGAGTCAGCGCATATCTCGCTCAATGCCAGCGAGATAAACTACGGCTGTTGGGAGTGGTCGCGGTGCAGCAGGTCAGTAGCGGCGCGCAGCTTCCAATAGAAGTGGAAGTGAAAGTCTTCCACATCAAATGAATGCATGTATGTATGTAGGTATGTTTGAAGGTACTTTTAAATTTATGTATGTGTTTGTGAATGCGCACAAGTAACAGCTACCCGCTGGCGTATACGCAACGCCGCCATTCGCCGCATATTGGCCATGAATTACGACAGCTGGGTGTGGAATCGCCGACGCGACGTTGTCGGCGACAGCAATGACAAAGAATTGGGTCGCCAGTAATGTTGCACTGCTGCTGCTGCTGCTGCTGCTGCTGCTGCTGCTGCTTCTGATTCTGCTGCTGCCGTTGCCATGAAAACAACAATGAGAATACGTTGCGTACGTGTGTGAACGTGCGCATGTCGAGCCGTAAAATCAGAAGCGCCAATTTGCTGCCACAACCAGCTGCATAAAACAAACGCATTTGATGGCATGCACTAACAACAATAGCGAAAATGGCAGCAAATTCAATCGCAATGAAATGAAAGTAAATGCACCGCACGACTGCGTGACTGCCAAAGGCTGCCTGTTCACATAGCGGTTGGCTGATTGGGTGTGGCAGTCGTCGACTGTCGATTTTCTGTCGTCTGCCGTCCGGCGCACAGTGGTCCAATTTGCTCTAGTAGGATAATTTAATTATTATATTAAGAACTAGGATAGATATCGGGTTGAAATTTTGTACAAATTATGTTTGAATGACGTAGCAACTTCTGGTCATAAAATGGACAAAAAAGGGCTTTTTAATCTGAATTTTTAGAATAACTATGGGTGTGCAGTAAAGTGGTCCAAATACATGGAAAACTTTGAGAATTTGAGCACTCCCTAAATATTTTTTGATTTCAAAATAAAAAAATAGGTGCACATTTTTTTTCGATATAGATCAATCCTAGGGTGTGCCGGCATTAAAACTCCGACTTTATTTTTTTGGACCACTCTAGTGTGCAGGTACATCGGTTATGAAAATCTAGTAAAACAGCTCCAAGCTTTAAGCGGTTAAAAATCGCATTGATTTTTAATAAGTTTTTTTTTTGTACCTGCATATACATAAATTTTTCATGCAAAAAGTGCAATTTATAAAAACCAGCATTGATTTTTCAGTGGCCAAAAAAAAGTGCATCTTGTTCGATAACTTTCGAAAGCTCATTAGCTTTCTTCATTTTAACTTTTTGGCAACAACTCTCAAAATTTTTAATTGGCCTACCAGCAAAAAATGTCGGCTTACCAAACTTAGACCTATTTAAGTAGAGATTGTTGATTTTCTTTAACAATTAATTTTCAGATCATAAATTTAAGATGTCAAACAACATTCAGCTGTAAAATGCTATAATTTACCTTAGATTTTTTAGAATTTTTTTCTCCAAATGTGTTTCGGATTTGTTCCATATACAAATAAATTGAGTGTGTTCATTATTTGGAAGACAATGCAACAAAAAAAAAATTTTTTAAATGAAGGTAGTTCGTAGCCATTTGCACATTATCAGACTAAAATTGAAGTGGTGAAAAAACTGTGTACTCAAAAAAATTCTAACACTTCCGAGAAAAAAGTTTGAAATTTAGGTGAAAATTTGTTGCACTTTTTTGTAGTTTTCTACAAATTCTTAAACTTGGGTTTATATGGGGTTTGTCTGAGAATGAACTATATATTAATAGAAAATTCTTAAAAATAAATAAATGAACATAAGTGGCATACAATATCACTTTGAAATGGCGTGCTATAGATATGACCGATACTGTATATATAATTTGGTACTGGCACGTACAATTTCATTTTGCACTTTTTGCTTACTATGAATTTGTGGTTACCGTTACTTTTCAAACAAAGTTGTATTTACTCTTAAGTAGACAGTATTCTTGCATATTTGATAAAAATTTTATTGAAAAATTACAAACAAAAAAATTAATTAAGTTAGTCTACTTTTGCACATTGGACCACTATGCGGCGCCCGAACGCCCGCTGCCTTGCATTTTGTCCTATATCTTTTGCGCGCTTGCTATTTTTCATTGACCTTTCGCTTCATCGCCGTAACTGCATTAGCAAGGCAAATAATTTTAGGCAATAAAGTTGCCGCCACCTCTGCTCTAAAGCGGTCTGCTGCTGGTGCTGGTAGCAGGCTGCCGTTGGCTATTACTTTCACAGTTACTTCTGCTGCATATAAAGTGTGGCAATGAAAATTTTGTTAAACTAACTCGACGAAAATGGAAAGTGGAAAAGCAAAAGTTTCAAAGTGCTTGTGAAGTGTAAATGCGAGTGTGACCTTTGCAAAAGTTGGCTTAGCCAAATGCCAAGTGACAATGGGAGCTAACAGCTGGGTGGGGTTTTGGAGACTCATGCCTTGGTACATACATATTTGTCTGTTGTTCACTTCTATTTGTCCCCCACAAAGTATCTGGGGAATCAGCATACTTTGGCATGAGCTACTGTGGTAGACCATTGCTAATGCATTCTAGTAATGGAGGGTAATTTTGGAATTTAAACCAATATTTAAACCTTTATAAGAGAAGCAAATAACCCACAACGTGCATATCGCACACGATCTTCAAGGTATATGGGCAAAGGAGACTTTACCTTAGGTTTTTTCAACAAATTATAACAAAAATTTCCTCCAGCTTAATTAGCGCATAATTTCAAAAATTCCAAATGTTGAACTTTGTCACTTTTGAAGATCGTGTGCGATATGTATGTACACTGCCGGCAAAAAGTATTGGCACAACAAATTTTTCACAATAATAAAATTTTTCTGCCAATTTTTAATAAAAATATGGTTCATGCTATAACAAAAAACTTAAAAATATATTTCCTAAAGTTTGTGCAAAACTCCCGAAAATTCAGCAAATTTTCATGTAAATTTCCAACTTTTGAATCAGATTTTTTAGAATTTTTATTTGAGTATCCAGTTTTGCAGCTCATTAAATTCTAGTGAAAAAACCTGCAAGTTAGTAGTTGGTCGAAACTCGGAGTGATTTTTAAGAATTTTTTTGATGAAGACGTTTTGAATTTTTTCCATATATATAAGTATTTTCGAAAAAAAATTTTTGTATGGAAGGTGTTTTGCATTTGTATGGAAGAGACTGCGTGAAAAAAAATTGCCAAAAATCAACGGTAATTCCTAGGTACGTGAAGCTTGCCTTTTACTATAATAAAATTTATTGGGCTACAAATCTGCATACTCAAAAAAATCTAAAATATCTGATTAAAAATTTGAAAATTTTCATGAAAATTTTCTGAAATTTCGTGGATTTTGCCCAAAGTTTAGGAATTATATTTTTATTTTTTTTTGTAGAATGAACCATATTTTTATAAAAAATTGGCGGAAATATATTAGAAAAAAAATTGTTGCATATATTGTGAAACATTTGCTGTGCCAATACTTTTTGACGGCAGTGTATGTGCATCTTAAGAACTTCTGAAAGTTTTGAGCACATTTCCAAAATTTTGTTCGATATTTTTCAAACATTTTTGAAACCTCAACGCCTGGAGACTTTGTTAGTAGTACTTTGTGCTAGGTCATCATACCGAAAACTGTTTAGACTGAGTGTAAGGGTTAGATGTGAGAAGTGAATTTTATTTGTTCCTTTTACCTTTGCAATTCACCTTGGAGCCAACTTGCGCGCTCTTGCATCACTTATGATTAATGATGTTGGTTCAAATATAAAAAATAGCTCTCTCCTAACAAAGTTTTGCGTCAGTGGTCCTTTTGTACAACCTTGCAACTCTAACTATAATACATTATTAATTCTTGCACTTTATTTTGAGCTGCACTACTAACTATAATTTCTTATTTGGACAACTTTCACTGCTTTCAAACGAATTACCTCAATTCCATCAAGTATTAAAGTATATTTATAATGGATGCATCCTGCACGCAGATAAATTTACGCAACTGTGGCAGATAAAAATTTATTATGCTTATGGGTCAATCCATGTCAAATCGATCAATGCTTGGAATCGACCATTTTTGATTTCTAGTCAGAACTTTTCTTTTATTACGTAACCAATTTTGCCAGAGAAAAAAAATTCGATATTAAAAATTTCGCAATTTCTCGGATTTTGCAAGTCTAGTTCTTTAATATCTCAAAAACTATTATAGCTAAAATTTCTCTGCTCTCGGTATAAAGGTGATATTTGGGGCTTTATAAAAAATATATTCCAAAAAATGGAAAAAATCTGAATTTTGAAATTAAAAAAAAGTTATAAAGCAAAAACTTATATCAATTTTGGCTAACATTTTCTATACAACAACTTTAACTCATCTTAGCAGATCCTTAAATTTTCAATAAGGTGTTCTTTATAAACTTTTTCAACTTTGAAATAAATTTAAATTAAATAACAATTTTTTAACATAACTTTATTTAGAGTTTACAAAAAAATGCAAAGTTTAAAAATTTTTTATTTTTGAAAAAAGCAACTCATCTTTGCAGATCTTTAAATTTTCAATAAGGTTTTTTTGTAAACTTTTTAAACTTTGAAATAAACTTAAATAAAATTTTATGATTAAAGATTTTTCTCTTGCATTTTCTAGGGGTTTTGGAGGACCTATAAAATATAGTTACTATGAAAAATGGTTAAAGAGACAATTGCGTATTATTACTGGGAATCTCCTGAAGATAAGAAAAGTTTTCCGATCGAAAAATACTGATTTTTAAGAGTTTTATACCATTTCTACGAAAAATGCTTTTTTCTCCATATAAAATACATGGAAAACTTTGAGCACTTTGAGCACCCCCTAAATATTTTTTGATTTCAAAATAAAAAAAAAATAGGTGTATATTTCTTTCGATATAGAACAATCCTAGGGGGTGCCGGCATTAAAAATCCGACCTTATTTTTTTACATACATTTTTGGACCACCTTAATGTTTACTTTACAGCCCTAAATATCTCACTTAAAACGGAATCAGAACCATTATTGTAACTATAAAAATTTTTTGCGATATTCAAAATTCGATTGGCATGGATTCTACATACAGTCAGCGTCAAAAATATACATACCCTGACATTTAAACGATTTTATTTATTTATATTTTCAATACCAAATTTTTCCTGTTTCTTTATTAAACATCATCAGCAAAAACCACAATTTTTTTAGCATCATTTAGAACTCGGAAAAATTAATAAGGGAAATACCATGAATTTTCGTCGAAATTTTCAATTTTTCTATTCGACTTCTTAGATTTCCGTGTTTTGTAGCCCATTTCAATTTAGCATAATAAAGAACACAGTTCAAATCGCTAAAAATTACTGTAGAATTTTGAGAACTTTCTTTGCCGAAGGTGTTGCGTACCTTCTGTCATATAAAAAATGTAAAAAATCGAATTGAAAATTTGAAAAATTCGATGAAAATTTCATTTCTGCATTTCTTACTTTTATAAAAAAATATAAAAACATTGGGATGGAAAATAAAAATAAATAGAATTATCGATAGGTATCCTACTTTTGGACGCCGACTATATGTACATTAGGGCGTGCCAATTTGTATGTGAGATTTTTTCGAGTATGCGCGTATAGCACAGAAGGACTATACGTGTAATTCTTAGCAAATTTGCCGAAGAACCCATGGGTCTAAAATCAATTTGAAGTTTGCCAAATTACGAAAATATGTTTTTTAGCATTTTGCTGTATGGTCGTAAAGAAGCGCTTAAATTTTGCCTAGAAACATGCTATAGGGGATTTTTGGTATGAGGAATCCATTTGCGCCTTTATCTTTTTCTTAAACCTTCCACCAGAGGGTGCAACAGTGAAAATTTTCACAGTTTCCTCGAAACCTATTTTCGCAATTTGGCAAACTCCAAATTGATTTAAGACGCATGGTTTCTTCTAAAAATTTGCTTCGAATTGTACATGCAAAATCCGTTTGTGGTATACGCGCAAAGTAAAAAAAAAGTGGCCCGCCCTAATGTACATATATACATAAATACGCATACATTTATTAGAGATCCAATCGCAGCTGGGCTGTCTGAATAAATGGTATTCGACTGTTTAGAAATTGGGTCCCTACCAAGCCAACTACTCTCTGGCTTCTTTTATGACTGTTATTTTAGTCTGGAATATGTTAGAATAATCAGGGAGCCATAGACTTATGTTCAGGTAAAGCTCATTAGAGTAAATCTGCCTGCGACATTATTGTGAAACTTTGAACGAGCGGTAAAAATGGCAGAAGACTTAAAAAAATTTATATTGGAATACATAGTATCAGAATTTTCGAAATCGAATTTGGATTTTATTAAACTTTGAGCGGCATTCCGTTAAGTAAATTTGAATTCTTGTTTAGAAAATTTTGCAGAAATACTTATCCTCCCAGCAAAAGGCTGTGTGCTGCGCTTGTGATATACATACGTTGTTTAAAATAAAATAAACAAACGGAAATAATTCGTTTTTAAAACAAACTAACCTATATTTTGCTGCCTGCTGCAATACTTAATGCCAAATGTCGACCGTTTTAACCCCAAAATTACGCAAATACTTAAATATGCCCCATGCTGCCACATCCACATTTGTAATTTACCACTTCCAACCCAATTTTCAAGACTTATCCGCTACTTTACATATTCTAATAAAGCGCAAGCACAAAATAACAAAACTTTGCCCAAAAATTGCATATGCGCCACAAACACACCGACTGCTCGTCTCCACCTTTATGCCAACGGCAAGCACCTTCATCACCTTAAGCATTATTCCTCTACCATAATTTGGCACACGACACTGAATGAATACTTGGATGGATGAATGGACAGATTGACGGTTGGATGGATGGGTGCCCCCATCAGACGTGGCTTCATGCATATTCAAGCGAGCATTTTACCAGCAGTCGCATAAGCATACTTAGCATACCTTATGAGTCGCATCATCATCAACAACCAGCTAGAGTCGACTAAGCGCCGCTCAGCGCCAGATGAGACGAGCCAAGTTGTAGGTAACCTTCGACATACCTACATACATAGTTTCCCGCCCTCATATCAAATACGAAACTATGTATGTATGTAATTTGACTGCCCACCCATTTAATGTGCCTACCTGCCCTTTTATATAATGCGCCCTCCAAACCCCTCTCGGACTCACTTCCTCTTCATATTCACATAATATACATATGTATGTAACTACCCACTCAAGTAATATAGTATATCTATGTGCATGTAAAACGTGCCTACCGACCAAGGTGAACCATCGTAAACTTACTTGCACAAATTCGAATTTGCATATATGTACATATACTAACTTATGCGGTTATATATGTATATGTATGTATGCGTGTACATATATGTACTTTCGTACATTCCTTTTGCTGAAAGCCTATTTGCCATTTGCTCTGGTAACCCGAGTAAGTGCCGCCACAATTCTCAGTTTACGTAAAAGTTCTCCCACCTAAAATTTAGTAAATCATGCGAAATGGCATTTAAATCTAAATTTTGTTCGTTCATCGTTAAGTCATATTGAAATTTCAGAGCAAGCTGCCATTTATGTATCTCTTTTTCTGCCCTTCACCTAACCCGTTACCTAAATATTTACGTTTATGTCAGAACACTTCAGTGTTGAAATTCACAGAGAAGTCTCTTAATTCTTCACAATGTCCAAATAACTATTATTGCTTATTAAAATAAATAGTCCTGAACATCTTCTGAATAGTTTACGGAAGCATTTTTATTATTATTTATTTTTATTAATAAAAAAATATCGAACACAGATTATGTTAGACTATATTCGTCGTCCAACGTGGAAGACATACTTGGGCAGTATAGGTAACCAGTCGATGAAACGTCTCGTATTAATCATAAAGTTACGAAGACGGCTAATATTAATACCCTAGATTTCTTCAGGATTGCGAGCCAAAATACGGCAATCTTAACTTCCAGAAAGCCGCAAAGTGTAATAGAAAGTGCTGAGGTAATTCCAACTAGCGGTCCTTAAGCCAACTGGGGTAAGCTCCAGAATTGGAGTGGTTGAAGGTTTGGGCACTCGTGCCCCGTTATGAATCCACCGAATTGTGTACTACAATGTCAATGACAACATTGTAGCATTATTTAGTTCAAGTCTCTAATTTTAAGTATTGAGTGTCATATTTAAAAAGCCCATCAAGTTTATTACTCTTTACTGATATAACAAAAGCCATTTGTGGGGGTTTTGAGCGTCGAACTGAACGATTCTTAATAGAGGAGAAACCAGAGAGAAAATGCGACTCGTAAGAGTGAGAGAGGAGTGTAAACAGTATTTCACAGTGCTGCCACAATTTTTTCAGAAAAAATAATATTTACCTCCCGCTAAAAGCTTAAAGCTAAACAAATTTTATTAGGTTAGGTTCAACCAATATGCCCAAGCAGAGGAATATTTGGCTCATAAGCATCGGTCTTTTGTAAAACCTACCTCATCATGCTTTAAACAGCCGCGACAGTATGGATGCGTACCAGTATTAGGTCTCACCAGGTGAATACCAATGGGACAATGTCCTATTAATAAACTCACCAGGTACTCTACACGCTCTATATTCCCGAAATTGCCTTTCCTAGTCATCTGATTTACAACGCACTTCCGTGGAATATAACTATGGCCTTGTACCCATATGAAATAGAGGTCAAGCATACCAAATTAGCTTTAAGCAGAACGTGAACGTGCCCAGAATCTTATTCGCTATTGGTTATCAGACCAGATGTTTACTTTCACTCCTCCTGAAGACCACAATTTGTTGATGGCATATATTCGACTGTCATTTTGTTTGAATAAAAGTACATACATTAAAAAATAGTTCATTGAAAATATAAAAAAAATAATATTCGTGTAACTTTTCGTCTCCTACCCTCACGGTATTTTCCACTTGACTAAAGCCAGCGAGAAACCTAAACGTGTAACACCACAACTTATTTATAAGACTTTTATGGATCCGTCTCTGCGCCTTAGTAAATATTTTTTAATCATAGCTTTTCGATTATTCCTCTTCTTTTTAATTTTTCTTTTGTTGGCTTGTCGTATTCAATGAATGTATCCATTGAGAGTCTATCAGAGACTTTTTTAAAAATGGGACATATTCATAGTTGCAGCAACAGAATATCTGTCAAAAAAACTGCAGCTAACTTTAGAGTTTTTCGACTATGAGTATTCCCCAATTTTTTCATAAAATTTTTCATTAAAAGAAATAAAAAATTCAGTTATTTTTTTGTTTTCAAAACACAAAAAAAAACTACTGTGTTCCCTAATTCCGTGCGTGTTTTAAATTAACTAAATTGAAGTGTGTCGAAAATTGGCATCCAACTGGCATAGTTGCAATAGTAAATTTGCACACCAAATATTCATAGCCACAGCCAACAGCTTTCATATGTAGACACAAACGCACGCAGACGCCCTTCAACTATCCGCATTGGCTCGACTATCCTATTATTAGCTGCATACTTGAGTATGGATAAAATTTACATAAATTTATTTATAGGCCAATCGAGATTTTGTACTCAAGCGACAGCAGCACTACTATACCACCACTGTTACGAGTGGCACGAGTACCACAAGAACGCCAGGCGAGTGGCACTAATACGCTTGAAAGTGATGTCTAAGCGGATAATGCGGCGGCTCATGACTGTGTATAAGTATTTAATGTAACTATGCAAGTAGGGGTTTACCTATGCACCTAGGGCCATATAAAAATTATTTTATATTAGATGCGTTGGTATGGACGTTGTTGGTTTTGTTTCGTATTCACTTATGCAAATGTATATCCATTTTAGGTATGTTTAAATAGCAGAAAAATTTTCACAAACGTTTAGATATTTTATGGATGTACTTGCTACAAAAATCTTAAATTTTGTGATAAATTTTCAAGTGTGTATAGGTTTTTTTCTGATCTCCACTTGCATGCCTTTGCGAAGCATATAATCCCAATTTGTTGCAAACTTCGAAGATGGAAGTGTGATTATGTATGAATAAGTGATATTTATAGCTTATAGAAAAATTGCGATGCCAATTTTCAAATTGATTTTATTCATAACTTACTTATTCACGTAAACATCTTCCTTTCCTCTTTTAACAACTTTCTGAGTTCTCCGAATTTATGAGTCTAAAATTAGTATTTCTTCCCTCATAAATATGGTTCTGAGCCCAGTCAATCAGAATGAGTCATTTCGGACTCTTTTTGGTGTCATAAATTCTAAGTTGAACAAAAGTAACAAAGTTCACGTAGTGGAAAAAGGTTGCTAATAATCAGAATTATAAAAAATATTTATTTTTAATATTCGAAAGCGTCAAATTATCGCCTTTAATATGACTCTGTTTTGAGCTCATAATGAGAGTTAAAACTCGGAATTCTGAGACTTTTCTGACTCTAAGATTTGTTCGAGTATTTATAGCGAATTTATAGCGTTCAAATTTCGAAAAATAGAAAACTTACTACTTTTATGTGAGCCCGATTTTTTAATTTTTAGTTATTTTTATTCAAATTTGTTGTGCGAAGGGCAGAGAAACAAGCGATTTTTAATATTTGTAATTTTTCAGCTATGTGTTTAAGCGTATAAGTATGTATACATATATGTCAATGTGCACATGTACTTACATAATTAAACTCACACTAAATGCCCACCTGGTAGTATTTTAAGTTGTGTGAAGCTGCAACTATGGCAAATGAGATAAACCGCGAGCCCATTTTGGTTCCAACTCAAGGGAGCAATTGCTGAAATAATGCAATTCACGCAAGGTATTAAAATTTAAATGAGAGCATTTATGGGCATTAATTCAAATGTACGTAAGTGTGTATGTATACATTTGTATGTATGTATTTTGAGCATGCATACCTGCGCTTCTATTTGCTTATAGTTTTGTGTCACTGATTGATTTAGTTGCACCGCACAACGGCAGTACAACCAACTGGCCGACCAAATAACCCAACGACCGATCGATCGCCATTGCAACATTAGGCGCATTTTACTGGAATCGTAGGCATAAAATAACGTCAAGCACATACAACATGATGTCTAACCGCAATGCATATTAATGAGAGTTACCGCTCGCTGAATTTGGTCAGCAACCATGTAAATAGGTTTGAGTTTATTTACATATACATACATATATGTACGTATGTGTGGGACGAAGTATGCGATGTTTGCGCTGTGGTACCACAAATTCACATACACTAACACAATTACAACACATGCGTACAAAGGTGCATTAATTACGCTATTGCAAGCATTTCAAGCATAATATTGACATAGCCGAAAATTAAATAAAGCATTAGAATGGCATTCAAACCTACATACACTCAATGCTTAACAGCATTTTCCATATACATATATGTATGTATGTACATACATAGGTACACATGTAGGCTTTCGTATGCATGCACCAGGATTGGAAAAGTAAGCACGATTGCGCTTTTTCCGCACTTTTAATCCCACCACACCGTTTAGGCCTAATCGGCAGATTTTTCGACCTTTTGATTGAGACAAGAGTTCTTTACTTCCTTGTTTTTAATGTAAAATAAAATAGTTATTGGCAGTGACTTATCGTCGTTATGAATAAAAAGACATTCCCTCGGATGTGTGTTTTTACATAAAATTTGCAGTCTTCTGGCTTGGTCCCTCAAAAAATCTGCAGTAAAGTTTACATAAAAAAAATTTTAGAAAATTGCTCAATGCATTTCCCTTTTCGAGATTCCGAATAACGCCATAATTTCTGGAAAGATTTTTATTTTTTAGATTTTATTGAAAATATATTCTCTCTCACTTTTTCCTTGGAGCATGTGACATATTAATTTTTAAGCAAATAAATTGGCTGAGACGTTTAGGTCCTTTCAGCCCATTTTTTACCCAATTTTCGCCAAAATTTTAACTTCCAGGTTCCATCCCTGGCATGCACGCAATAATGTACCGCACGCGCATTTTCATTTATGTAATTTCATCAAATTTACCGCGAGTTGAGGCAAACATTTGCCTACATAACGTACTACAAATGGCCAGATGTGTACGTAAACCATAAAGGCTCGTATGTATGTATGCACGTATTTGCGTATAACTTTATGTTTCGCTGAGTTATTATCGTTTGATATTAGAATAATTATTAGTTGCGGCTAACGTGTTTTTGTATCAACAATTTTGGGTTAGAGTTTGCTGTGAATATACATATGTATATACATATGTGTGTTTATAAATTACTCATTGGACCACGTAGGCGCGCATTAGGTGGGAGGATTAAAACAAGAAAGGATACCTTGCTAGTGCCAGCACAGGTTAATATTGTCAAGATTTTCCTTCCAGGCACTGATAAACAAAGTTGACCATAAACTCATCTATCCAGCGGTGCAGGGGATTATCGTGGGGTGACAGCNATATCTTCAAATTTTCATGGCGTTAAATCTAGAGAGGTGACAATACGGCTGCAAGCTTATTTTTTTAAGAACTCAGCCATAATCTTCGTTATTAACAAAACTGTATTTAGTGACTTTTTCCTGTCCAAAAATTTGTTATAGCTTTGTAAAAAATTAAAAAATAAACAACTTTAGCATTCAGAATTCCCTTTATTAATGTAAATACATGTGCACAATTTTAATTTTCATCTGATTCGTTATCGCTTCTTTCTAATAAAGGCAAAGATTCCCTTCCTGTAAATGTTGTTGATGGCAAGTTCTTATACCATGGCACCATTCCATTCCATGGCTTCCACGTTTGCCATGGAGTTCGTTCCACGTGAAGCAATGCGCTTCT
>NW_016170739.1:0-15409 GCF_001687245.7 Rhagoletis zephyria
AAGCAAAATATGTGAGTAATGAGCTTTGGTGGATATTTCAGAAGCTATTAAAATACTTTTACTCTTTTATTTTAGGTGCCGCAGTACTCACTAAACATATCATCAAACCTGACCCAGCTGACGTTCCCAGCATGGACGATATCTTGATTCAATTCCGCACAGCTTGCAATATAAAGACATGCCGACTGAAGGATTTCTCATCCATAGTGGATTTCCCTGACTTTGATGCTAGCAAGAAAGTGGTTATCGCTTCCTCCGGCTGGATGACAAATGCCAACAAGTCTGATGATGTGCTTGATAGTCTGGCGAAAGCTTATAACTGTCGTGGTGATACAAATTTTTTGGTAATCTTAGAAGCTTACTCGTATAGGAAAATTACGTTTATCTGACTTCCTTTGGTTTGCTTGCTCTGACAGGGCATCGATGTTGGTCGTCACTTAGAGGAGATGTACACTTGGTCAGCTTTAAATACAAAAACGATAGGCGAACAAATTGCAAATGCTTTGGTTAATTTAACCAAAGTTGTACCACTCGAAAACTTCCATCTGATGGGCCACAGCTTGGGCGCACAAATTGTTGGTGAAGCAGCCAGACACTTTAAAAACTTAACCGGTAAACAAATACCACATGTTACTGGTTTCGATCCCGCTGGGCCATGCTTTAATTATGGTGAAACGCTAACCACACTCTCGGCAGGCGATGCCGGTTATGTCGACATTATTCACACCAATCCTGGTATAGCCGGCCAATCTGGGGCTACGGGGGATTCGGATTTCTTTGTTGGAGGTCATTTTCCCATACAAAACGGCTGCTTTACTTCAATTTGTTCGCATTCGCGTTCTTGGCAGTACTATGTGGAGTCTGTGTATCCGGGCAACGAGAACAATTTTCTTACTAAGCGTTGCGATTCGCCACTGCGTTTGAAGCAAGGTCGTTGTGTTGGTGAAGAGTATCCAATGGGTTATGCTGTGCCGAAAAATTTGAAGGGCACATATGTCTTGGAGGTAAATCCTACAGCACCATATGGCAAAAATGCTTCATCCAGTTACACAAGTCCAAGTGGGGAGTATTGCAGTTGTGAGAATACTAGTTCTTCCTATTAGTTCACAAGGCATGCTGAGAATAATAATAATAATAAAGTTTCAGGATAACAAGTTGAAATTTGTATGAAGATTTGTTGAATTTTCCTAAATTTTGTTTAAGGTTTGGGACTGTGATGTATGTATATGGGTTTGGTTAAATCTTGGACGGAATTTTTATAGAAAAATAATAAACAAAAAGTTATCTCGCAAAACATTACGAATATTTAAAAAAATCAACACCTGGTCATTTGTTTGCGTCACTGTATATAATTAGCTTTTATCATACGCGACGAATCCCTAAAACTTCTTTTTAACCATTTATTTACATAGAAAAATTGTGAATGCGCATTTGCACGACACCCAAATTGCGAAATTTCAAACTTATTCTCAATTTCAGCTGGAATTGCGTTAGGATTCTCAATTTGGTCATACTAAAAACTGTCTCCTGAAATTGTGTATTATTCTCAAGTTCAGCGAAATTGAGACGAAACTGTCTTAACTTCACAAATGCAACTCTGAAAATTGCTAATTCTGAATTATTAATGAGCCAAAAGAAGAAACAAAACAATTTTGAAAATCAGTTTGACTGTTATTCCTTTATAACATGGATTTGTTTTTAATTTTATAGAGACTTCTACGTTGGTGTCATGCAATTTTTGCCTGAAAAGACATGAAGCTTTTGCCTTAGAAGACCCCTAGTAAAATTTTCCGAAGAATAATTTTCTAGAATATATCAATCCTCTAACGACTATCCAAATTTGCTTTTTGGGAGGTTTGTTGAAGTAAGGGTCAAAACGACCCTTTCAAGCGGGTGATATTAGGTTAAAATGTTTTAAGAAAATATTTCCCATGAAATTGTACTATCTATGCCTTAAGTTTTAATTTCGCTTATTCATTTATTTTAACAATTTTTTCCACATTTTTGAAAACTACTTAGGCCGGGACATGAAAAATTTAGTAGGCCATAGAATTAAAATACGAGCTAACTTATATAAATTCACCGATTGCTTTACTACTGGATGGGTATACTTTCAGAAAATGTTAACACAGTACGGATTGGTTTTGGCTGTCGCACTGGTTCCCAACTAAACGAAGTCGTCTACTTTTCCAAACTTGTAACTGCTCATGCAACTGATTCATATTAAAATGCCTCTATTCGAATTCATTGTGCGCGTGGTAATGGAATCAGTTTTCACTTCATTGCACTTATTATCAGACGTTGTAATTGTTATATTTAATATGTCTACAGTAAAGTAGAAATATTTAACTTTTTCACATTGCAGTGAAGTAGTTATAGTCGTTTTAAATACACACTTATGTGTTTACATTTGCATGTATTTATGTATGTGTATGCCACTGTCCGGTATTAATGTTGCACATAGCTGAGAATACCAAGCAATCTGTCACAGTATACAAATACGAGTGGGCACATGTATTTGCGATACATATTTTAACTGTTAATATGCGTATGGATATGCATATAGTATGTACATTAGACTGCATCATTCTCCATATAAAAAAAAGAAAAATCGGTTCTGTGTTTCCATTGCAATTACAAAATCTATTATATTTTAAGACTTGCTCCAAAATATTTCGGAAAAATATTAAGATTTCCATGAGATGGGCCGATTTGAAAATACCTCCAAAAATGGAGTTTTTATGATATAGCTTCTTAAAGAATAAAAAAGAAATCCACTCAAATGAAAAAATAGTTTAAGTTTAAAAAATGCGTGTTAAAATATTAAAAAAAAAAAATTTAATCGGAATCATAAATATGCGATTTTTGATGCTGTTTTTAACTTTTTTTTAAAGATTTGTATAAGAAAAACTTGAATAACTGAACCAAAACTGTTCTGAATTAGACTTATTAGGTATCATTGGAAAGGTATTTTACCACTCTTCTTATTTCTTTGCAAACAAACTCATTCAAGGTATGAAGGAGATAGGTAGGATGAACGAGCGTTGAGCGAAGTTGAATTAAGATGTGCCAGAATTTGAGAAAAAAAAGATTTGGGACGTGAATGAATCTGTTTTGGAAGTAAATCAAAAGAGTGGCAAAATACCTTATAACTCTTAAACAGAATTGTTTTAGCCAAGTTACACAAGTTTTTCTTAAACCAATCTTGGAAAAAAGTTAAAAAAAACAACATTAAAAATCTCATTAGTGCGATTCCGTTTAACATTTTTTAAATATTTTTATGAATATTTTTTAAGCTTCTACTGTTTTCTCATTTAAGGTAATTTTTTTCGAAAAGTTCTTTAAGAAACAATTTTTATTCATAAATAGATTAATTTTTATCAGGTATTTTCAAATCGGTGCAGCTCACGTAAATTTTGATATTTTTCCGTAATATTTAGTGGACGTCTTTAAATATAAAAATTGTGTAATCCCGGTGGAAAACCGCAACTTTTTTGGCGATGTAGTCTAATGTAAATATATGCACATTAGGGTGGTCAAAACAAAAATAGTAAAGCCGGAATTGTAATGCTCTCACCCACTAGGATTGTTCTATATCGAAAAAAGTAAACCCATATTTTTTTATTTTGAAATCAAAAAATATTTAAATTATATTAGATGTATTTTTATTTGGGGAAAAACAATTTTTCGTAGAAATGGTATAGAATTTTTGAAAATTCATATTTTTCGATCGGAAGACTCTCGTTCTCTTCAAGAGACTTTCAGTACGAATACCAAATTATTTATTTAACCATTTTTTAATACCAACGATTTTTATTGGTCCCCCTTTCGCATTTTTAGGGGTTTTCATGGGTTTTTGGCGGACCTATAAATTATTATAGTTGCGATGAAAAAATGGTTAAATAAACACCTTATTATTACTGGGAATCTTCTGCAGATAAACAAAGTTTTCCGATAGAAAAATATTGATTTTTAAGAATTCTATACCATTTCTACGAAAAGTTGTTTTAGTGCAGAGGTATATTTTTTTCGGTATAGAACAATCCTAGGGGGTGTAAGCATAAAAATTCCGACTTCACTTTTTCCACCCACAAGCATTTTTCGACCACCCTAAGTACATGTTTATATGCACGTTCATAGCTGGTAGACATTTTTATGCTTAATTGCGTGAAAGACTTCACATATGTTTGTATGAATGAATTTGTGTGTGTGTGTGTGCGTGTGTGTATGTTATGCACTTAATAAATGATATGATGGCGACTTCCGCTTCCACATCTAGTTCCGTTTTGTGTTGAATGCTAGTCACGGCTGCCTTTTTTTATGACTGTTGCTATGACTATAGCATGAAACATATGGCAAAATGCAATGTAATATTTTTACTACCTATAATTTAATGTGAGTATCGTTCTTTTTGCTTTTATGCGAGTATTTGAGTTCGCAAGCATATTGGTTCGTAGAAAGAAGTATTTAACTTAAATGTTTATTATTATTGCTTATTGTTGTTTATTGTTCTATAGTTTTTGTGATTGCCATCCATTTGGCAGTCGCACTGTCGCTCTATGTTCAGCAAATAATTATTTATTCAGTAAAAATATTTAATGCACTGTTAAACTTATGCATATGAAATGCGGGCGATCAGTAATTCAATTGCATCCACTGCGCCCACATTTTATCTATGTATGTATGTATTTGTATGTGTAAATGTATTTGATTACAGTATTAAATATTTAAGCTACTCATAATGGTAACGGTAGTACTTGCTGATTACTTAGCCGGTAAATCTCGGCGTTGCTTAATGTGCTTATAACATTTAATAGCATTTATAAATAAGAACGAAGAGTATTTTTGCATTAACGTTTACAAAGCCCGTAAGCCCATAAGTAAACTATTAAATATTCGTGTAGTGATAAAAGCGATTCCATGCTGTCGGCTTGAATTCTATAAAGAAATATAATTAACAGAAAATTGACGAAATTAGCATTTTCGACGTTAATACACAGTTTTTTAAACCGAAGCAATTCTCTTTACAAGGAAGCAAATGCTACCCAAAGTCGCCCACCCCGCTAATTTTAAAGGGTATAGAGATGCGTTTGAAGGAGAAGATAAAGTATCCCAGACTTATGTATATTAGATAAGAAACTGACGTGAAAACCTAACATAGAGGAAAGAGTTAGGAAGGCCTACATTGAATTATACACTTACATACAAGCGATCGGAATCAATTATATGGAATACTTGTATGGTGGCCATCAACTCAGACGGCAAGCTTCATAAAACTACTGACTAAGATGCAAAGGACAGAGTTTTTATGCATTTCAGGTACCTAAGGGACCACCCCAAACAAAGCGCTAGAAGTGTTAATCAAATTGCTCGCAATAAGTCGGGTAGGAAAATACGTAGGCGCCGCTTCGGCGCTCAAACCAAAAAGTATGCTGCTACGGCAGGATCGCTGATTCGTCCACGCTTCCATACTTCGCCCTCTATGTATGTACTTATGACCAAGAAATCGGCTACTCCTCCCCTAAATCCACCTTCGATAGGCTCATTAAGACGAGCATCCAGTCAGAAAGAGAATGGAAAACACCAAGACTATGGAGAAGGGGAGAATTGAATTTTTACATGGATCGATGCCAGTGTTGCCACTTGAGCATATTTTTATCTACCAAAACCCCAAATCAAATTAGTATCCAAACTACCAGAAACTTTTCCATCATTAAAACGAAATTTATTGAATTCAAGGATTTTTTTTTCCTACACAAATTAGCACTAAAAATTAAAATCTTTCTCTCGAGATAGGCAATTTTTCGTTAAATATCAACAGCTGATCGGTCACGGCTTTGGCATGGGAGAAAACACATATTTGTGACAACTCTCAACTGGAAAACGTTCGATAATTATGACGTTATTTGAAAGCAATAACGGTACTTTATTTTTTCAAGCGGCACTGGCTGAGCGTGCAGAATAGCGTTCTAGTATTTTTAGCTTTCAGAAGGTGCCGTATTCGATGCCGTCCGGTACTTCCTTAATTTATTTTATTTTTTTCGAACTGTGAAAAAGCATCTGTCAAATGCAGAAGGAAAGCCTATTGAGTGAAAAATTCAATCAGAAAATCTTCAGAAAAACTGACAAAAATGCATCCATTTCAAAGCAGTTTAGTATTTAAAGTATCCAAAAATGGACTCGGTAAACGGACATTTCGCATTTTATCCATTTTTTTTCGTTTGAGGATCCATTTTCGGATTTTGCTGGCTGGGAAGCGAACAATTTTAGTGCTGAATTTAGTTACATTTTCAAAACATTTTTGCCTGCCAAAAGCTTCATTAAACCAACCAAACTGCCAAAGAAAAATGAAGCCACACATTTTGGTCCAATTTGACCAAAACGGCAACGCTGATGGATGCAAGCTAGACACTAGGATTAACTACGTAGTTTTCTCTCTCTCGAAGGTTGCACAGGAATGCCTCGCAGCTCCAATCGACACTAATGTGCTGTATTTAAAGTCAGTCTCATATGGGTCCCGGGACATTGAGATATTGAAAGAAATTGCAGGGCCGATTAGCTAGTCAGCAAAGGTACCAATCTCCTCGAATGTGAAATCAGAGGTATAATTGGGATACCCAGAAAATTTGGAATTAAAAATATCATGATTCAAGAGCAGAGCTGGGCGATAAGGATTACGATTACTAAACGATTATGATTGCAGTAATCCCAACAAGCTAAAAAAACAAGATTGCGATTACAGTAATCCTTCATCGAACGAACTTAAATTACGATTACAGTAATCGTAATTTAAATAAAGTTAAAATTACGTTCGTTCGAACGAACTTTTCTAAATTACTGTAATCGTAATCCTAGTGCCTTCTATGAACGATTACCGCAATCCTAATTTAAACATTTTTGTAATTGCGAATAAAGTAATCGCAATCCTAGACGCAATCGATTACACATGTAATTCTTGTCGCCCAGCTCTGTTCAAGAGGAAGGCACTTGTGGAACAACCACACTTCTTTGACCAAAAATAGGTAAGAAAAGAACGGAAAAGTTGCTCAACCTCTAAAGAGAGGATATTGCGATGATCACGGCTTGTGTAACCGGTCACTGGCTATTTGGGAGGCATTCTTCAAGATTAGGAATATTCTTCCATGAATATTGCAGAAATTGCAGAGATGAGGAAGAGGAGGAGGGAGAAACTGTAGGACACTCCTTGTAGAGCATTTTCCATTTGTTCTTCGTAACTGCTTGTCCTTTATCTTCAGTAAACGTGAGAGGTGTGTTATATTTTTTATTTATATGTGTGATTAACACTTGTAATCGTTGTAGCGTTTTATTTTTTTCCACCAATTCAGGAAGCAGTTTCATATCTTCAGCTGTGCCACCATGACTCAGAAATGTTATTTGCCTTGCATACTCCATCCTGGTACTCCATATTCACACAAACGTTTGAACACATTTCGAATGTTTTGGACTGATGTTTTGAATAATTCGGATGCTATAAATATGACATATATTTTAGCAAAAGCAGGTTCGAGTATCCGGAGAACTTCACAAATTAATCGCTGAAATGTTTGTGAAGCTTTTCATAGTCCGAATGACAAAAATATAGCCACCATAAAATTATATCGGATTTTTACGACACCTCAGTAGCAAATATCCTGCATGGAGAGCGTAGTTTTAGTCGCATCAAGACCCAATCGATGTGTTGCATATTCCTATACGGAATCTGGTGCCATGTGCAGAGGTGAGGACTTTGCGGGTCGGTCTGAAAATACCATGCCGAAGCAGTTCGTTGAATCCTTTTCTAGCAATTTTTAAAGTTTTAGTGATAACCGATGCAGCTCACTTAACTTATGAAATATCTTTTTCATTATAATTCCAGCCTACAACCTTCTTAAACCTTTTTCGTTATCCTCTCACCAGTATTCTTCCTTATATACATACTTCCTCGAGCCATGCGGTATGAAAATTCAGTTTATATGGGCAGTGCAGGTTTTTAATTTAATGGAACTTCAATCACCCAATACCGATAAAAAATTTCTTAATTAAAAAATTAAATTTTTTCATATATCTACAGGCTAGGGTCTTCAATTTGAAATCTCATTTTTTTCATAAGAACGGTGTAAGCCTAATGACTTCAACAAAAATGCCTTTTCTTATAATAAATGTATATACTTAGATAGTTTTAGGTAAGCCTCCTAGAGTTAAGTTAAGACACAGATATTTTCAAAACCATTTCGATTGATACCTGACTCGTTTCAAAAAAGTAAAACCTTACTACTTATCTGCAGTAGAAGCCTTTTAATTTGACACCTCATCTTGGAAAATCGGACCAAAGGTGAAAATTTGAATCTAATTTTTCAACTAGTAGCAACTCTTTTCGAAAAAAACTAAATCCAGTTTGCAAATCTACAGTCCAAATGCTTTAATTTGACATCCCATTTTTGAAAATCGAACGAACGGTGCATATTATATATCCTGGATCGCTTATTATATACATATACATAGATATATATATATGAGGAAGCTATTATGCTTTTCACTTAATGTGCCTATACTTAATTTTTTAAAATGTAAGCAACCAATTTTTTTACATTTTCCACCTCCGAAATACATATAAAAATTGTAGGTCAAATAATTTTTTTCTGAAGCTTTATTTTGAAATGTATTAATGCCAATTAGTAATATACACTAATTGGCGCTGCTTTTTCTTTTCTCAATGCAATGAAAATTATACGTTTGCACTTCCATTGGTGGCTCGCCATAGTCGAGTCATTAAAAGCGCATATAAACATTGGGCATGCCACAAGTTCAATCTCTGATCCGAGCGTCTTCCGAAAATTACTGAAAATATTTATTCCTGCACAGGCAATGTCAAACTTCTGGTGTGAAAAAAACTTCTTATAAAATAAACGTTGCCATACAACTCTAGAACACTCCATTTTTCTGGCAATTGTCAAAACATTCACCACAAACTGGTGGTAATTGGTGAAGCTCGGCCAAATACTTAACAAAGATGCGAGCGCCATAAAATATTTTTTTATTCTTTTAATTTTAACCAATTTTGCATATAAATAATTCAGTCAGAATGGTAATTAAGTTCACAGCAATGCAATTATATTTAATATACACTTTAATGTAGCTTCGTTAATTTCAGCTGATATAAAATTTATTAGATTTTTTTTTTCGTTTTTAAAATTACACACATGACAACTAACATGTTACATATATGCATACATAATTATGTGCATATATGTACATATAAAAATATCTATAAACAACGAAGAAAAATTGCGCGATAATTAAAAATTGAAATAATTACGTTAATACACAGACAGCCCAACTAATAGTAGTGAGTAATAAATTTTGCGATTTCATTAAAGAACCCATAACTCATATGTCAGTTAAAAAAAAAAAAGACATACATACATAAATGGCCGGAAGTAAACAGAAAGCAACAAGTATTTACATACTTATTTTACGCATTTAATTAAAAGTATATGCACTGTTCAATCCAATTTGTTCACCGATTTTTTTACAAAGAGCCTTTTCCGTGTTAGCGATTTAAAAATTTTGAACAGAGTAAAAGTATTTTTTTAAAAACATGAGTCAAAATTATTGTCTGAGAACTGAATTCTTACGTACATACATACATATTTGGATATGCCATTTTTAAATCGATTAAATCAAAGATCGTTTAATCGAGTCCTTCCGATTGGGTTTTTAGTTCCAATTCGATCCGTGAATCGATTCAAAAATTCGAGAATTGACATTAGATTTTTCCTCAATCGATGCATATTGATCTACACCTAATCTCACAAAATCTGTAAAATTTAAAAGAAATTTTAATTGGAGAGTAATAATAGAGCTTGACACATCCCACCTTTCTAACTTGACAGGGCATATACCAAAGAATTCAATGACCTGCTTCTCCTTCTCCTCCGATTAAAGGGCTCCTCGGGAATAACTCTATAAAAAAAATATGGCTAATATTTACTACAACAAAATTTCCAAAATTCGGAATTCCAAACTACATGGAAATTTACATAAAAATATTGCACTCTTCAATTACTCGTTTTAGGAAAAATTGTTTTACGAATGTAGTTTTGCAGCGAGTCTGATTTCAATAAATTTCACCGATTTGCTTTTATGTGGCAAGCGCAATAACCATACCAAGTTTGGTACATATTAGTCGAACGGTTACCGAGATACATATGTATGTATGTGTGATCATAAGTGGGCGGTGCTACTCCCATTTTCCAAAATTTAATCATAAACGTATTACTAGCTAAAGAATTATTACAAGCTTTAATTTTGAATAAATTAGGTTCAGTATCGAAGACTTCGTATTTCTCTAAATTACCTTTGTATAGGATGTGGGCGTGGTTATTGTTCAATTTTAAAAATTTTCAGCCATTTGGTATGCAGTATCAAGGCCCAACCACTGTGCCAAGTTTGGGAGAAATCGGTGGTGGTAATCATAAGTGGGCGTGGCTAAGCCCATTTTCCAAAAATTTATAATACTCCTATTTTTCGTCTAAAAGTCATTGTAAATATCAGTTTTGAGTGAATAAGCTTCAGTAATTACTAAAATATCGCAGTTGTCGGTGTTTTTGAAAACTACCGTTATATGGAAGGTAGGCGTGGTTATTGTCCGATTTTGCCCATTCTCAATACCATCCGTCCTACACCCGAGGGAAGTACACGTACCAAGTTTCGTTAAGATATCTCACATTTGTCTAAATCTATCTCGATTCGTTTCGCCAGTTACAAACAACCGCTATGTGAACAAAGTTATAATACACTTGTGACTTTTTTGAAATCGATTATTGAGTTATTCGAAAAAAGGCAATTGGAAAAAACCGATTTTTAATTTCTAAAATCATAAAAACCTTGGCGCCTGAACTCTGAAAAACAGTGCACAAAAAGATTAACAAACAAATGCAAAATTCACTGTTCGATTCATCGAACATTAGACCGATATTGGTAAAAGTAATTTTTGAAGGATTGTAGCATTTTCATTAAACTTATTCGCAAATTAATGTAGGCCAAAAATACCACAATGCTTTTGCGAGTTTTAACACTTTTTGAAAGACAGGATATTCAAAGCTAATCGAACAAACTTTTTAGGAGAAAATACGTGTAATTGAACTATATATATTTTCTTCGGTTTCCGCTAACTTTTGCTACAATAGTATACATTTTTTTATCGGTATGTATGTACATCATATGTGTATACGTATATATGTATATATCGTGAAAAAATAAAAATAAAATCACAAAAAACAGATATCACCTGATTTCCGGCAAATCGAAATGCCCAAAGCGTCAATGCAAGCAAACGAGTACATCCGTAAATACTTTTATAAGTAATTCAATTGACTACAGTTATTTGCCAACAGAAGCTGTCAATGTGCGCACGCTCATACATACTACATTCACGGATACTATATGGCTTACGCTTTACTTCCCAGCAAACAATTTTCCGAGCACTCTTAAATATTAGATTTTAAAATCTCAATTAATGATGGATTCAAAAGAAGCTTATACAGTCTTTACGATTCTTAAATGAATTTGGCGCTATATATGTAAATAATATGCTCTGTAAATGGCGGTGACAAATGTAATGGGGTCAATTACATTGTTCGGCGGTCGCCTTTTCTCAAAGTCTGTATCGTATTTAGAAAAGTAATTTGACAGTTTTCCCCGGGTTGGCAATTTAAAATTTTTTCTTTTTTCAATTGAAGTTTGTGGTCGCAGAGTAGCTTTTAAAACAATTCAAATCAATTTAGAATTTTTATACTATTAAAATGCGTTTCTGGACGTTTCTGGGAAACGAGGATTCTGAATCTGCAATTTATTTGGAAATATTTTGAGAAATATTGTTTGCACTTTTTCTTCACGTTATTTGCATAATAGCGCCCCTAGCGGCAGCTTTGGCTAAAAATAAATTGAAAGCTCACAATCCCCTACCCTAAAACTCATGATTAAATAATAAAAGAGTTCTCTAGCTCCCTCTTGACAAAATCGGCTCTCTTCGCAAAGCACTGTGTATGGGTGTGAGTGTGTGTATGTGCAACCTTTTGTGAGGGAGTGTCAAAACTCGAATGTGACTAGTGAGCTAACCTTCAATTAATGAATCATGCCCAAAACCCCAATAAACGCCTCTTGATGGTATGGAAATTTTCTGTTTAATATTCATAATAAAGGTACTCATCGATTCGCGCAAGTTTTATATTTGGGCAATTAGGCAACTTTGCGCAGTGTGTTTCATGAAGACAATTTTATATTCTGTGCAATTTCAGACATTTAATTATTTGACAATGTTAATTTAAAAAGTTGAACAATTGAAACTCGAATTTACGAAAATATTTAAGTCTTACGAAAAAGCGTTGAGCACAATTCAAAATGAAAGTAAACAAAATAGTTAATTGAGGGTTGCACATCACACTGCGCAAATTTTCGCGACAAAATTTCCGCGCAAACTTGCCCTTTTTGTGCAAATAGCTTTCAATACAAATTTTGACATTTCATTTGCGAGGGTTTTAAATTGCACAGTTTGCCCAGTTTGCGAGCGTTTTGCGCTTTTAAATGAGTAACCTTATTGTCTTCGTAACAATCATTTCAAGTATAAATCTTGAGGGAATAAGCATCGGTAGTTACTAAAATATCGCAGTTTTCAGAGTTCTCGAACTGTTTGTGCAAAAATAATAAAATCTCATTTGTTAGTAGTTCTTTGCAAGCAATTTTATCACTACATAAAACCTGAGTTTTCTACGAAGAAGTACATGTTTGATACATCTTTTACAATTGTTCACAACTTGTAAGTTATACTCCACAAAAACGCTGAATTTATTCATGATTTCACAAAAAAAAAATACCCACACAAAAAACCAAAATAAGTACGAAATACCAACGTTTATCAAAATATGTTTACATCGTGTAAAAATATACACTTTGAGTATTAGAATGCATAATTTAAAAGAAAATTTTTTACACAGATTTTATTGCTTCAAACTGGTCATACGTATTATGAAAAATACAATTATGCAACCAGTGGCGTGCCTAAATGATTCAATCGAGGCAAGCCCAAGCCAATATAACCTCGAAAATAAAAGAACTAAATAAATAAAGTCAAGTTTATTTTAATTTATCCTTAGGAAAAAATAAAGTCGAAAAAATTACAGTCGCACCATATTTTGACAAGTTTTAATATAGATTTTTTTCGTTATTTAATTTTGCTTATTTTTTATAAATATAATAATTCATTCTTTGAAAAACCCGTGTAGGTCTAAGTTTCAAACTTTTTGCAATTAAAAAAAAAAATCATAAAAATTTGGAATTTTTTTAATAGGATTTCCTAGAAAGGTTCTGAGTGTGCTGATTTGTAGCCAGTGTCAGTTTCAAATGGGTGAAAAATACCCTTAGGGCTGGTTTCTCCAACTCAACTTAACTTAGTTTAGCCATTTTTTGGACTCAAGTCAAAAGTTAGCCTACCTTTTACACAGCCTATTCTTGACTAAGTCTAAAAAATTTGCTAAACTAAGTTTAGTTGAGTTGGAGAAACCAGCCCTTAATATTTTAGATTTTTTTGTCCCATTTGCTTCCATTAAACGAATAAACACATTTTATTTTTATATGGAGGAAAACCGTAACTTCGTCAAAAAAACAAATTCTAAAACATCAACGTTAATTTTTATCCACTTATATTTTATCATACTATGTAGAATTGAATGAGCTACAAAACTGCATACTCAGAATCTTTCTAGGAAATCTAATCAAAAAAGCTCGAAAGTTTTACGAAAGTTTGTTGATTTTTTTATATTGCACATGGTTTGAAACTTGGATTTACACATTAAATTTTGGAGTCACTTGGTGCCTTTTTGTTGCATTTGTTGAATTATTCGAGTCTTCATATCCTGACGAATTCCACACGTTTTATTCGTTTGAAAAGAAAATGCAGTACCAACAAAACTATTTGTTCAAATATGTACTTTTGTGGGATATATTAATTTGTGTAACACGCAAATCTGGTGTTGGTTTATTTAAGCAATTAACTCTTTCTTTTTGACCAAATTCAAAGTTCCTATTTTTTTGTTGTTCATTAGATCTTTAGTGCACAGAAGATCGTCGCAGTTTACAATTTCCATAGTGAAAGCAATTTGACTTTGTACACCAAGCGCAAAAACACCCAAACATTAACGTAGAGATCGGAATAAAAATGATTCTATTTGATGAAATCCAAAACGATATCTGCAATGCTTCTACTCACTGCAAAGGACTATGATATGCACTTCTGATTGTTTAATTGACTTTGTTGTGTATTCCATTCACTTTTTTATAGATTTCAGTTGAAACAACCAAAACTTTGTAACTTCTTGAATTCACAGAAGCTGGCTTCGAAATTTCATACAATAACTCTCACACATCCAAAACACCAACAAGGAATACATAACTCACAAACTTATATATGTATGTAAGCATTAGCAAAAACATAGCAATACATACATACATATGTTCCCTTTGATTTACACGTGAATGAACGAATACTGCAACTCTTTAATTTTGAAAGCCTCGTAAAAGCCAGTAAGTTAAAGAGGGATGACGGCAGCATTTAAAAATTGTAAAAGATTCCAAATGTGAAAGTCAGCTGGTGGATGAGAGGGTGCTACAGGTAACAAAATTTTAAATTAAAAAAAAAAAATATTTATCAGTTTTACATCGGAAAAATTTTCAAACTGTAGAAATTTATGCTAGGCAAGCCGGACTTTTGGGCTTATATGACAGTACCGCCACTGTATGCAACTGCTTACACATGAACAGGGTTGCCAACTATCATGTTTTTTTTTTAAATTATTTTATTATCAATATATTGGGAATTTAATATCATAACAACAAGTTTTAAAAATCTTAAGTAGAAAAGTTGACTTTTTGCCACCAAAATTGAAAATTCGGCCATAGTGCAACGGAACACATCTATTGCAGCGAATTAAAATACATACAGTGGTATCGCTGGTTATGTCCCGTCGTTCGAACACGTAGAAGATACAAATGCTCCAGAATGAAAATTTCAAATGTAACTCAGCCTCACCTCGCCCTCATATTCTTATAGCCAGTTTCACGAAAGCAATTTAATTGAAAATGATTTTTAATTTAATGTGGAAACTGACGGGTTTCACGTTAAGTTGCATAAGTAAAGAACACATTGCAGTACAATTTCCTTAAAAGTAAACCTTCCAAATCCTTTTTCACTCGAAAATTACTCCTACTTTCTTTTCAAGTAAAAAATTTTAGTTAAAAAATATATATATTTTTAGACTCATATAGTTTGCTGGGCCTTAGTGGCAACATATGCTGCACACGACAACACCAACAGATGAGTAATCAATGCAAACACGCACACATGTGCTGCTAG
>NW_016170740.1:0-15407 GCF_001687245.7 Rhagoletis zephyria
GTGACAACTCTCAAGCAATGCCAAGTATGCATAACGGAGCCTTTAGTCAATTCTGGAGTTTGTTTCATTCCACCTTGTTCGCTGCATAGTTGTTTTTATAGTTCGGCCCCAAAGCTAGTTGTGACCATCAGTGTTGCCAGAACTTTTTCATAGAAAAGGCTAGCACCCTTCTTATCTATCTCGAACGATAGGCCGCACGAATGATTCGTCACCGTTTCTCTTTGCAATTTCGTAATTTATCGTTCGTTTTTGTCTTACTTTACTTACAGACGATTGTCGATTGTTTTGATTTATACTAAATTTTCAATTCTAAGCATACAAATTTGTAATACCACCATTTGTACCACCGTGTTTGGTACTCAGTAACTCGGTGCTCGGTAATTTCTTCCCATGTATTTTCTTTGTGTAATGTTATTTTAGACAAATAAAATACTTTAGCAATTTTTAAGGGTTTTACACACCAGTAAAAAAAACTAAGAAGAAAATAATTTAATTAAATGTAGTTGACATATTTAAGATAATGTTTGATATGCGCAAGAAATTAATACAATAAAAAGGCCAATCATTTTGTGGGCATATCGCCGAGGCGTTACGAACCAATAGCGAAAATTTGATGGAGTATAAATTATTTAAAAGGAGAGCTGACGCTTTTTTGTCGGGTGTAGTTAGTTATCTCGAAAATAGATTTCAGTTTAATAACAACAGATTTGAAAATATGAATGGCTGGGTTTGCATACAAGACATCGGGTTAGATACCCTTTTTAGTGAACTCTTAGCATTTCAAAGTTTTTGCGCAGTTGAAAAAAAATTTAAGCCACGAGGAAATATTAATGAAGTCTTTAAATAGTGGTACATTTCCACAGTTAAAAAAATGTAATTCTATTTATTTATTTTTCAATACTACTCTCGTCTTAGAAATAAAAGTGACTGATGCTTTGTATCTTGACGTTTTGGAATGCAGCCTTACTTACATTCATAATTTCGCTTAGAATAAAAGTGTACTGAAAAGTAGTAATTTTTATAGCATGAAAAAGTCTAAGGTACTAATTTCGCACAAAAAAAAAATAAATCTGGCAACCCTACTAGTGGGGAACAACAAGTGTGTATTAAATATTCGTAGCCTCACAAAATCTACAGTGACGATTCGGTTGAATATTAAGCGCCATCGCGTGAAAAACAATAGTTTAGTATGCTGCCGATAAACTTACAAAAGAGAAAGTATTCCCACTCTGTATTCGGTGAGTACAACTCGAGGGTAGGTTTTCTGGCCAACTTCTCTGCAACGCGATTCCCTGCAATATCAGTATGGCCTGGTAGCCAAATGAGTCTTACCGGGGTAAATTCCCTTGCCAAAGTCGAGCAGTTTATCAGGCATTCGACTGATTCCGTATTGCCAGCTCTGCCTGATTCTGGCGCCTTGCACTAACTAACACTAAAAATTGCATTCAACATTTTAACACTACATATTTAAATTTGCAGGTAATATTTCGAGCAAAAGTAAAAAGCTAAATAATTTCAAGAAAAATCTAAGAGAAAAGCCAGAAGCTAAACAGGATTTTTCCGGCTAAACCCAAAAAAAGCTTGTAAAAAGCAAAATCTAGCCGGAAAATATCTAAACGGCAACACTGGTGGCCATTTGTATGTATTTGTTGCACATATATACACATACATATGTATTTGAAATGCAGAAAAGCATTAAAGTCTCTCAAATGCACTTAGTATGCCGGTAGTTGTTCTGTGAACACTTATACATACATACATACGTACATATATGTATGAATACATACATACTTTTTATACGAGTATATATAGAAAATTATATAATCGTGTATTAGTTATTTATGTACGTGTGCACTTTTTATATATGCCAACGCAAGTTTATCCACAGAGAGCTAAAAGGGTGGTTGCTCAGTTGATATCGGTCTAGGTGTGGGTGGTGAGCACCTATAAGCTACATAGTTGTGGCGCATTCTTGGTGAGAGATCGAAAACTTGAAAATTATTCACTATGCAAATTGGAGTTTATTTTTTTGAAGTTCGAAAATTGATGGGAACAGTTCAAAAGCGATGAAAGCGACGCACAGTGTTTCGACTATAGTACACCTCCACCGATTTCACTGAAACTTGACATGTGCTCTAGTTTTACTTAGAAATAGAGAATTATGAAATTTTGTAAAGATGGAATAATTGCCACGCCCTCTACGCTTGTGGGCGGAAACATTAAATTTCATCCGATTTCGATGAAATTTAGTTTGTGGTCTTTATTTTATTAGAAAAACCTAAATATAAAATATGGGGAAAATTGGATCACTATAACGTCAAAAACTTACAAAAAAAGGTTATACTATAAAATGACTTACATAGGTGTAAAATACTCGCTTTTTCCCAATGCTTGGTGAGATTTTTTCATTGTTAGAAAAATTCTTTTCGGGAAATTATGCAAAAAGAAGCTGAAAATAAAAAATTAAGAAAATGAAAAATTACATATATTTGCAAAGTCGCGCGCAAAGATCAAATTATATATTCGAAAACTACATAAAATTATTTAAAACATTCATCTAATTTCAAGACCTGACGAACCCGTACTCACACTTTTTTTTTACTTATAATCTTTAGCATCTACATTTCTAAGTAAATTTGTTGGTAAGAAAATACGAAAGTACCAAATAAATGATAAATACCTGAATATTCCACGACATTTTAGTATTTGATTACAGTTGAAAAAAAAACACTTTCCTTAATGGGTTAATCGCCAAAGAACACTAAACTGATTAGTCGGTATCGCGCCCATTTCCGTATTTTTTTGGAAATGTATCGTTCGTGGGGGTGACTAAATAATGTAAAATTTGGTATTTATGACTTTTACTTTTCCCTCTCTAAGTCCAACCGTTTTTTTTTTATCAACTGTCACCATGACTTTTTCCTACCTGCGTTCATATAGTCGAAACACTGTGCGACGCATGGAGCATTGCCAGTGAAAACGGATACTACCACATACCTTAGAGGAGGGTAGTTAGAAGTTGGCTCAGGTGGTTCTAATCTATGAGCTTAGGCCTTCCTACCTGACTCCTGCCCCGATTGTTGTAAGACATAGAATTAAGGCAAATAAGCAAAAAAAAATCCAAAGAGTAGATTTTCTGTGTATTTTTGGACCACCCTAATATATTTTCATATGATTTCAGTATTTCACGTCAGAGGACAATTTAAAAATCGTTCTATTAAAGGGAGGAAGTTTTGTTGTATTAATTATTTTTTCTCAGTAAACGGTATAAGTTCCGTTTTGTCCGAATTGACACGAAGTCCGCCAATTCCTTATGTGTCTCCAGTATCCTTAGGAAGAAGGATATGCGACTTATTGGTACGAAATTATTCCCGGTTTGAGAATGATGGCAATTCTTTATACATTTTTGGTATGCTGCCGTCTGGGACTTACATATATGGAGAGAAGTTATTTATAGCGAATTTTATTCTTTCTTTGTTCACAATGAAGACCAATAACTCTTTTGAGATTTGCAGACGACTTGCTTGTGGCTATATTTTTGGCCTCTTAGCTAATGTATTGATGATTCAAGTGATTCCTCAGCTGTCATCTCCTTTTTACAAGGCTCTCTTCTCATTTGGCCGTTTCGGGATATTTTCTAGTGGCTCTGATATAGGTACCGATTCATAATGGCTGACGAAATAAATAAGAAATGTACACCTCAGATGGTCTTTTCTCTCCGAGAAACGTGGGAATACCATTGGTTACCTCATTTCAACATATTCTCGTAAGGTGGCAAGGCTTTGCTTTGAGGAACGCCTACTGCTTTAAAGCGAACATCTCACTAAATCGGTCACCGCAACGCTTTGTCTGGGTCAAGAACCTTCATCTGATCTAACTTACGATTGAAATAAAAACGTTCCCTTATTTATTTAGGTTTTTTAATTTTTTAAAAGTCATTTATTTATGGCTGAGATAAGAATCTTTAAACGCATTTTAATGATGATCTAGTCCAACAATGGACGGCTGCAAACTTATTTCTACGGCTCCCAAATGTCTACTCGCCCAACTTTTAATACGTAAAAACATATTTGTGTAAAATTGTATGTGCTTGACGTTGTTGGTTTTCGAAAAGACAAAGGCTTGACGACTACATGGTAGTTTATTTACAAGTTATTATTAATATTCTGAAGAGATTACACTAACGCGGGTTCATTGAACCAGAGTCCAAACAAATAATTAATATTAATAGAAAACATAAATAAATACATACATATGTACATACATATCGTCACCTGAAATGCAAAAAGTTTTAACTAATCCTTTTTTATACGAATTGTAAATGTGTTAGTAACGACTTAACGAGTAGAAAATTCCCATGCTTATAAAGATTTTTAATTCACGAATTACGAAGCAAGGTTTTTTCAGTTCAGATTATCACTTTCAAACCAAAAAATTTAAAGAAAAAAGTAAGTGCGCCTGGGCCACACTGGAGAAGTGAATCTTATGTTAGGTACTTATCTACTTGTCTCATAACCAATGTATACATACACACATCTGCTTTTGCTTAAGGTTATATTTTTTCTTCTTTTCTATCTAGATCCCCACCTCTATCCTTGTTCATTTTAATAACATTCATTTTATTCTGTTTTTCCATTATCTTAATTTTTATCTTTATACTCCATCGATAACAAAATCGATAATAACGTCCAACAAAATATCGATAACGAAACCGACAAAAATATCGATAAAAAAATCTATAAATATCGAAAGCAAAATCGATAAGTATTGATAACAAAATCGATAAATATCGATAACAAAATCGATAAATATCGATAACAAAATCGGCATAAATATCGATAACAAAATCGATAGATAATGATAAAAAATTGATAAATATCGATAACAAAATCGATAAATATCGATAACTAAATCGATAAAAAGTATCGCTAACAAAATATTTAAAAATATTGATTACAAAATCGATAACAAATCGATAAAAAAATCGATTACTATATCGATAAGTTCCGAGAATATCGATAGCAAAATTGATAACAATATCGATAAAAATTTCGATACCAAAGGCGATAAAAATATCGATAGCAAACCCGATAAAAAATATTGATTATTTTATCGATGTCTCGAGAATCCCGAAAATTTCTAAAATCCCAAGATAGTTCCCAGATTGAGTCTCTGTCTCCCTCGCCATATCCTTTCCTATTTAACTACCTTTATTGTAATATTTCTTCCCCTATCTTCGTCTTTACATTTATCGGTACCCCCATCCTCATCATCATCTTTGTTTATACTTTTATGTTTACCTTTTTTTCAGCTACATATTCCCTTTCACCTATGTCCTTACATAAGTAAAGTGTTTAAATTTACCTTGTTCTCCATTTTTGCCTTTATTTTTACACATCATTGTTTTTGTTTTTATATTTTGCCTTTATCCTTTTCTTTATCTATGTACGTACTCACCTTTACTTTCATTCTTGTATTGGTCTTTTTCCTAGTGTTATTCTTTAACCTATTGTAGCAAATATTTGTTAAATTAATACCATATGTATACACACAAGAAGCACTTGTTTCAGCCCCTACCATTTCCGTTGCACCATTTCCGTGTGCAATTTCCGTTGAATTTGCCAATTTACTCCCAACCAACCAACCGCCGCTAAAGAAATTTCACTTCAGAAAAACTGCTGGTAGCTTAAATGAAATCGAAATAAATATATATTATCAGCCGTTGAAGTCGAATTAAATATACATATATCATCAGCCGTTGAGCAGATCCTACCCCAACTATAGAAAAATTGAGACTCAGAAGCATATTAAATATACTACATAGTATGTGCATATATGAAGATTTGTATAAAAAATTTTAAATAAATATGTAGGAATGTATATATATTCGCACATGCAACTCTTCAATTTCTTTTTGTCCAGCGTAAAAAAATTACTTTTGCAATTGAAATGGAAATTGCTGACAGCAGATCGTTAACGGCGCCCACAGATTAAAAGTGGCTACTAAATTTAAAAATTGTTTGCATATTCGTATAAACAAATAATCTGACGCGTGCTGCTGCCGGGTTATCGACCATTCTCATCATGCATAGGAGCGCATGTACGTATATGCATTAGGGTGGTAAAAAAAAAAAATAAAATAAAGTCAGAATTTTAATGCTCTGCCCCGTAGGATTGGTCTATACCAAAAAAATATACCCCCATTTTTTTAAATCAAAAAATATTTAGAGGTCGCTAAAAGAGCTAAAGGTTTTTCATGTATTTTATATGGGGAAAAAACACTTTTCGTAGAAATATTATAGAATTCTTGAAACACAATATTTTTCGATCGGAAAACTCTGTTTCTCTTTAGGAGACTTCCAATAATAATACTAAACTTTTTATGTAACCATTTTTTAATCTAATGATTTTGTATAGGATTTTGCATTTTCAGGAGTTTTTGACGGACCTATAAAATATAGTTATTATTATTGGGCATTATTATTGGGAGCCTTCTGAAGAACAACAAGGTTTTCCGGTCGCAAAATTTTGACTTTCAAGAATTCTATGTCATTTCTGTGAAAACTGCACTTTGAGCGTCCTCTAAATATTTTTTATTAAACAAAATATATAGGACAATCCTAGGGGTTGAGAGCATTAAAATTCCGACTTAACATTTTCACATGCGTTTTTGGGCCACCCTAATATATCTACATATATGCATTCTGTGTGCTACAAAGTGACTACACTTTTGCGAATCAGTCAGCCTGAACGCCAATCGAATGCAATTGCCTCTTATAAATCGAAAAATACTGCTGCTCCTATGGTGCTTAAATTGCTTTACAAAAGCACTGATTATTACTCGCATATGCAATAATAATAATAATAAAATAAATTATTATAATCACATCACATCATGCATTTATCAATTTTGAAATTGTTGTGCCTTTTCATATGTAGAATGAGCAAAATAAGAGCAAAATATTATTTAAATAAAAAAGATCGCCCATGTAATGCCGTCCATGGTCAGGGCTGCCAACTATCCCTAGCTATGAAGTGCCATATTGGGGATAAAAAAAGTGCCAAAATGTGTCAGATAGAATAATAAAGTAACAAAAAAGGTGTCGTTTTTTTTATTCATCCCATTTAACATTAAAATTAGAAACACATTCCTAAACCAAAAGTCCAATGCCAAAATAAGATAAACCACTTGTATACACTATAGAAATTAGAAAATTTTTGTTTAGAAAAACAAGTACAAGCAAAGGATTTCACAAAAATGTAGTGTATTTTTCAAAAGTGCCATTAGATAGGATACCGATAGAAAGGGATACCGTCTGTTTGAAAATTTTAATTGAACTTAATTGACAAGATAAATTAAATATTACAATGTGGGTACCAAACTATGGAGATTTAAGTAAGTTTACTGTCAAAAATATCCGGCGTATATATATATATATATATATATATATAAATTAATTATTTTCCTTTTAGTTTTAGTATAGTTTCAGCAAAATTAAAAATCATTTTCAGACCCATTGTTTTACATGGAGTTTTTGCTTTTCTTGAGAGCTGCATACTGGCCTTAACTGAAAATAGATTTAGATTTTTGGCCACCGAATTGCGATTTGGGCCTATAGTACGCCGCCAGACTGGAACTGCTGAGGCGACATACCCTGCTATGGGAGCATTTTTATGATCGTGTTGTGGGAGAGATGAGCTGTTTTCCCCTGCATTCTGGATTGGACCGCTGCACAGTGAGAATATGAGAAATGGTGGAATTCAGGGGACTACACTGGGTGGCGGATATGGTCACTTTTATCCGATTTCAATGAAATTCGATTTGTAACTTAGATTAACCTAGGAAGATATAAATCTGAAAGATGGGAAAATTCGGTCAATTTCTACGCCAACCAACCATCCGAATTCTGGATTCTTATGTGGCAAGGACTAGTACCGATGCTCCAAAATAGCAAAACTTTGGTGCAAGATCATTAAAACCCCGAGATATATAACAAATTGTGTGGATTGGTGACCGGCCAATGCACAGTGGTCAATAAATGTAATGTAATGTTCATAATTCACTGGAGCCTTCATTTCTCAACCAATTTGATCAATTATTTTTTTAAATGAAAGATAATAAAATTTTCAAGAGACTAGTTGAGCCCAATTTTTTATTTTTTACTTTTTATATGAAATTTTTTAGTGCAAAGTGCAGAAAAAGGGCAAATTGTGAAGAAGATCGATTCTCCGGTTCCAGTTAAAAAAAGATACATAATAAAAACTAGTTAAAAACAATTTTAGGGTTCTCCCAAAATGAAAAAAAAATTAAGAAGTAATAATTAGAAAAGTTATAAAAAAAAATTTACCAAAAATATTTTTTTTTTTTGGTTTTTATAAAAATTTTGGGTATAAAATTTTATATATCATTAAATTTTAGTATAACAAGTTGCAAGTCGCTAAGAGTTCGCGTTGATTTTTAATAATTTTTTTCGCTAACATTTCGAGCACATCTGCATGCTACATAGGAATTAAAAGCGTTTTTTATTTTATTAAAAATCAACGCGAACTCTTAGCGACTTTTAACTTGCACTTTATTATACTAAAAATTTAGTAATCTATAAAACTGCATACCCAAAATTTTTATAAAATCTAAAAACAAAAAAAAAATACTTTTGGTAAATTTTTTTTTTTTACATTTCAAATTATTACTTTTTAATTTTTGTTTTGTTTTGGGAGAACCCTACAATTGTTTTTAACAAGTTTTTATTATGAAACTTTTATTAGCTGGAACAGGAGAAGCGGCCTTCTTCAAAATTGGCGCATTTTCTGCACTTTGCGCTACAAAATTTAATACAAACAAATAAAAATTCGAAAATTGGGCTCAAGTAGTCTCTTGCAAATTTTATTAGCTTTCATTACAAAAAAAAAATTATCAACTTGGTTGAGAAATGAAGGCTCCAGTGAATTATGAACATTAAATCCCATTTATTGACCACTGTGCAATGTTTGCTAGTGGGCGGGAATAGGAAATGTTATTTTAATAAAATCGGGTAGTATTTCCCATTCCCGCCCATTAGTGTGGGGGAACGAAGGCGTAGCTGGTCACCAATTCACAACTTTTTTATTTCTGGGTTTTTATGCAAAAATAGATCTTGCGCCATATTTTTGCTAATCTTTGTCACATTAGAGTACAGTAGCCAGAGGGAGTCTCAGTCGGCCGATTTTCACTTTATTTCCTAACTTAATCCAAGTTACAAACCGAATTTCACTGGAATCGGATAACATTTACCATATGCGCACCCTAAAGTAGTGGGCATAGCAGTTCGCCAATTTTTACCAGTTTTCATACTTTTTCTTTCCTTAGTAAAAGTGATTCAAATAGCAAATTTTGGCAAAATCGCACGACTCCGGAAGCTACTTATATTCCCCAGAAAAATAGGTCTAGATAAAAGTATGAGGACACGATTTGAAGCCACCCCTACATACTATTTAAATTGAAATTGAAGATGAGACAATTCCAGTTTCAATCGATAATTCAACTGCCGTTTCTGAGCCGGTAAAATGCGTATTCAGATTCCTACGAAAAATTCTATTCACTAAAAAATTCTTCTATCGTTTGATAATTTCTATAGTACTTTATCAACGGAAAAATCCTTAAAACCTGTTGTTGGACATGTTTAGAATCGACTCAACTACTTGGTTGAATATTTCCGCACATTTCGAAATTAGGACTTCCTGCCATCCTCAGACCACTGTTCGTAGCTTTATTTTCCTGTCTCACTTTTTACTTTTTAGCTTCTTAAGCCTCTCCCCTTCACGCCTTTCTAAAAATTAAAGGGATTAAATGGTCAAATAGTTTGATAAAGGGATGACAAATGTCCTTAAAGCGTTGTTGCATGAAAATTCAAAGAGCATTCCCACAAAGTTCATAAAAGTAGTCTCTCCTGCATGAAAAAGAGTCCTAAAAAGCGTTGACAACTTTAAATACATTTGCTTAGGAGATATCTGAATATTTGGGCATAGCCATAAAAACATTTCTTGCGAAACCGAAGTCAATTAGAAAACAGATCGTCAGTTTGATTAATGTATGTATTTATGTACATATGTAAGTACAAACGTAATTTAGAGGAGGCGATTTGCTTTTAGCACAGCTAAAATCATTTACCGATAAAAGCCCCAATTCGGAAGTGGATTGTCATAAATAAATGAATTGAATAGAAACACTAAATATTTCGGAATGTTTATTAAGGGGTTAAATTTTGATTTGATATATGCCGGTTCCAACAAAATCTAGGCGCCAGCTAGGCACGTACACCAAGTACTATATCACTCCTTTGAGTAATAAAAGCAAAAGTAAATAAACAAATAACAACAAAATGGAGTAACAAGAAATGAAAACAGAAAAACGTATTTCAGTAGTCGTAAATAATACTTCAAAAACAGAGCTCAGAAGGGTCCAAGCACTTCAGCTGTCTCAACACGCTGTGTGTATGTGTACACACACACCCTTCCGCAAATTTGAGTGACATATTTTTTCCATTTATGCAATTGTGATCAAGTGCAACCATGAAAGCAAGCGTCGTACTCCAGCCACCAACTCTGCCGCCACACCGCCAATTTCAACAACGAATGCAATGAAACCACACGGCTGCTGCCACACCAACCAAAGTTCAACCAGTGCACGCGACAGCGGTTGAAAGTCAGTGCGTGCGTGCCACAGTGGCAGTGTTCAAACAAAATCAGCACCCGCATGGACGTATGGTTGTATGTATGTATGTATGTATGAATGAATGATCCCACTGTGCAGCTACTGAAACGTGATGAGCGCCGCTAACGCAGAGATATAAAATTAAATGAATTTTACAACTCTGCATGTTGTAATTGAAGGGAGTCAGCGATTAGCTGTTGGAATTTTCGTTGCTATGCGCAAATGGAGCATTTAATGTGGCATGTAGCATGTAGCATGAGGCATATTGTGAACTCGACTTCTATGAATGTAATTCGTGCGAGGGCTTTTGGTGTGAATGCACACATGAGGGCATATCGAAATGCATTTAAGCATACACATATATACATATGTACCTATTTATGTAAATATATATGCATGTACTTATGTAGGTACTTGCCAACTGTCAGCCTAATATTCGCTACTATTCCATATAACTACATACATACTTGAGTAAATGTCAAAATACAAAAATGCATATGCCTAGTCAAGAGCAATGTTTTGTTTCCATTTATGTGTTGACTTCTGATGCTATTTATGTGTTAAGTGCATTTGTGGCTTCTCTGCATATTCTCTGAATTAGCCATTACTTGTATGATGATTAAGTTGCTTTTGATGAATTATTAAGTCACACTTGACATGGCACATGGCCTTTGGGGTGACAATTGAGAATCATCTAATCAAATGCGGGAAGGCATAACTTATTATATGTACCTACTTAAATGACATCAATTGCTTATTTCATTGCTGCAAACCGAGCCTTCACTATGTCAGGTTTTAAATTGAACTCCGAATAAATCCATTTCCATTTTGAATCACCAGAACAGAAAGTGAGAAAATCACTTAATTATTTCTATTGATTATACTTCTGGAAGTGCAGTGGGCCGGTCACAGCCACGGCTGCATCATCTGCTTACGCAACTACCTAGGGCTACTCCGACTGTTTTTTTAATTATTCGGTTTTTGGAAAGGCATGAAAAAACTGGTTTACTGGAGGAAAGAAAAAATTCTAGAACCATTTCTTCAATAAATTTTTCAAAATCTTGATTTTGAGAAAAGTGTTGCTAATAACACAGGCCTGCGATGGTTTCCACCTTTAAAACCAATAATAACAAAATTAAATTTCGCAGGTCGGTGTAACTTTTCCAAAAAAAATAATAAAAAATTTCAAGCGGATTTTGTTCAATTAAAGAGAAACAAAGCATTATAACGGGCATTATTCAGGGCACTGATTGTAAGACCCTTTCAGGGAGACGAGAAAAGAGTATAGGTTTATACTGACGCTTTAGCTGTGATACATACGGTGACCATATTTATGAGAGCCGAATACGGGACAAAAAATAATTTTGCAAATTTTTCAAACTGTTTTCCCTGAAACAGTATCCTTATAGTAACATCACAAATTTGTAGGATAATTTTTTCGGGATTTTTACCCCGTAAAATCTGTTTAAAAAAATCGTTAAATTTTAAGGTGTTACGTATTTTTTTCATAAAAAGTATGTATGTTCGACAATGTTTTGTTAAAAGAGAAGCAAAATGAGCTGGAAATTTGGTATTATATGGTTTTTGTTAGGAAATGAGCGTTACTTTCATAAAATAAATAATAAACATTTAATACACTAAGGAACAATAGCCAAAACTTACTATGTATTCCTCGATTCGAATCACAGGCATTCACATTAGAAAATAATAACTGTTTATAAAGAAAATTACGACTATATACCAACATCCCTTAAAACTCGTTCATAGCCATACCATTTTAATGAGCTGATAAGGCGTCGGAACACCGAATACGGGACAAATACAATACATAAAAATAAATACAGAACATTTGGCGTCCAGTATAAAATAAATAAATTACCAGAACAATGGGTCAAAAAAGAGGACTGTCCCGTATAATATAGGACGGATGGTCACCGTACGTATACAGCACCCTTCCCTCTAAAGATACTTGTATTGAAGCGATCTATGAGGGGATATCAGCCTAGTCTAGCTAAGTTTGTAAATAATTTAATTGTAATCAGAATGATTATGTATTTGTACTCTTCTCCTCACTTCTAACCTCCTTCGCCTACGAACGTGAAAACTTGAAAGCAAGAATTAAGATGTTTGAAAGGGGCCTAACGCCGGAACAATGCTTACAAATTGTTCAAAATTTCGAAAATCATTGCACTGTACTGTTAATTAATTTGTCTCATTTTTGGTTCCATGGACATGTCAACAAACAAAATTTCCATATTTGGAGAGAAGAGAATCCACGAAAGTGATTGGCGAGCGCTATGCAGCCATGACTTCCCATTATCTCGTGCCCATGAATTTATTGGTTTATGCGAAACCGAAAATTTCGGACGCCTTGGAAGACGAAATTGTGTGAGCATTCTCCATTGCTAGAAAAATTGGACTTCCAGAACCCGCCATCTCCGAAATTATATTCAAATCTAATGATATAAAATTAACTTTCTAATATAGTCAGTTTGAAATTATGTATCTATGTACACCACTAAAAAACACTTTACGTATGTATGCGCATCAGGGTGGTCCTTAAATATAGGGAACAACTTTTTACATCATATTTCCTAAGCCTCAACCCCATTGTCGAAGGTATCACATATAAATTTTTGGTCCCGATTGAAGTCCGTTAACGCGTGTCACACAGGGGTCAAAGTTCAGATTACCCTTTGACGACGTCTTAACCGACTTCAATCGGAACTAAAATTTATATGTGATAGTCTCGACTTTAGTAGTATCGATTTTGGGCATTAAATCAAATAACATATTTTAAATTTGTTGAGTCCTTAGAAGCATCTGGCCTTTGATCCCTTTACGACCAGCCTTAATCGTCTCCAATCGGGACCAAAATTTGTATACGATATCTTCGACTATGGTAGTATCGATTTTTGGTATTAGATAAAAAAAAATTTATTTTTATTTTTTGAGTCTCCACAGAGGAATCCGCATTTGCTCCTTGTGCGGCACGCCTTAACCGTCTCCAATCGAGACCAAAATTTATATGTGATATCTATGACATTGGTGTTACCGATTGAAGGGGTGAGACTAAAAAAATCGTTCATTTGATTTTTTAAGGACCACCCTAATGTACATACATATGTATGATCTCCCGCAATTTCGCGGTACAAAATAATTGTTATTTTATGAGCTCTTAGCCTAACTAATACGATTTTAATGATATTCAAATCCAGCTACTGCTTTAGCATAATGAGTTCCATCAACAAAATAATGAGTTGGTTACTTTTTAATTTGAACCAGCACATCCGCTGTTTTGCGGGGGATCGTCACGTTGCCGCTGCTGTGGTCGTCGTCGACCGAACACACAACTGGCGGACGACAAATTTTGATTTAAATACTTTTTTATATATATGTATACATGGATACATTCATATGTACAGAACTTAGGCGCGTGCTTTAATTTGTTTACCTAGCTACATATTTTTTGAATTCATATTTTACACCAAAAGCAGCAGGTGTGTAATGTACAATGATTTTTATGGATGTGCGTGAAAAACATACATATGTGTGCAAATGTATTTTGTACGACACACTTTGAACACTAACAAATTCAAAAAAAAAGAAAACAGTGCACTTCCTTTCGACAAATTCGCGCTTCTGGTTTGGAACGTGTTTTCTTTGAACTTTAGCAATCTTTGCGCCAACTATTTTATTTACATAAATTCGCTAATTCACAAATCAAAAATGAAAATATCAAAATTTATCTGTCGGCTTACTTTTAAGCACTAAATTTGCTTTGAAAAATAAATTATCTGTGAAAAGTAATAACAAATTGCTTAGCTCAGTGCGAATTCTACACTCGCGCCAGTGTAAGGAAAATAACAATAAAAAATAAAACATTACTACTACGAATGCGTCACTTATAGACGCCGTCACCAACACCACCTCTGTTTAGTGATGTGCTGAATTGCCGGTACCCAATACTTCAGAAAGATTTCGGTACCCAATACTTCCTTTTCGGGACCCAATACCGATTTTATACATAATTGCAGCTTTTTGACATAATTTTCAACAGAATACATATCTGTCGAAAAAGTTACAATTGCTTTATTTCGACTACGAATATGATTCACAATTAATACGAGTAAGAAGATGTGTTCTCAAAAGTTTATCAGTTTGTACTAAGCAATGTGGAAACCACATATCAAAACACTCTCATCGCCTTCTTGATATTGTCGCAACAGTAAAATAAAATTTTATCAGTTTCCACCTTCGTAGATCTAAAATTTATGAAAAATTCTTTGACGGATGAAAAAAGTATTTCAAGCCTACAAAGATAACGTCGTCCGATTCTTATGTTAAAAAGATGCTTCAAATTAGGAAGAATTTCTCTTCATTATGGCGTTTGAAAATGAAAATAAAGACCTACACTTACTTTTGATAGACTTGGCTCTCCTAAACCGCTTTTATGTTTGGTCTACATGCGTTCTTATTGAAAGCCTAAACGTTTCGGTACCGAGTATCGAAAGTATTGGATACTTTTCAAATCGGTATCGAGTATCGATCAATACATCAGAGTATCGACTCAGCACATCACTACCTCTGTTGCAAGTTAATCTGTTGCAAAACCGCATTTTCAACCGCAAATTTGTATAAACGTTTTGGTTTCTGTGTAAAAAATGCTCAACTGCATCGAAGGGGGAGCTGTGCAAAAAACGTGTTTGTTTACAAA
>NW_016170741.1:0-1421 GCF_001687245.7 Rhagoletis zephyria
ACTTTAGTATCGATACGAAAAACAGTTTCGTTACCGCACAATATGTTGTTGTATTGATTCGCGTTGATGGTGCATATACGGAACATGCGAGCAACGAGACTATTATGTTAGTAACGAAACGAATCTTGCAGCGTAAGGAAATGTTCGTTCGTACATATGTACATACGCAACATATTTTTGTATCGATTCGAACAATTTCATACAATCAAGCACTTCTACCCAGTGATGGAAAAGTAGGTACAATAGTACCATTTTTGGCCCTTACATTATCAGAGGCACTGTTTTGGCACAATCATAAAATATAGAAGTTTAGCATAAAATTCCATATAAAACACAAAATTACATACACAAAAAGTGAAAATTAAAAACACTTATAAATTAAAATAAGGGCTGTAAGAATTATTTGCAGACCTCTGAATTCTGTTGTGAATATGCAGTACGAAAAGTAAGTTTTCGCCACAACAAGCTTTTAATTCAGAATTTTTATAAAGATTCTAAGTGTGCAGTTTTATAGTTTATTAAATGAAAGTGCCAGTTTCTGCAATATCCCGATGATTTTTGATATTTCTTTCTAACGGTGTCATACATTTTGATCCATTAAAAAAAATTTCGAACACACTTTATATGGAAAAAATGCATAACATCGAAAACTTGGAATCTCCCTAAAAATTCTGAATTCAAAGTATTTGGTTGCGAAAACCTGCTGAGTTTTTATAATTTTTGTACAAAATTTTGAAATGACGATTTGTGTTCATTTATTGTGCTTATTAAATTATGAATTAGACTTTTATTTAAAATCGATCAAAAAATAATCAATGAAAATAATAGGCGAAACTGGTCAAAATGTCTTACTGCCATTATTTCGCATATAGGTACATACATATGGGTGTAATATTGTCAGAATAGCTGTACTTCGGTGTATTTCCCTTCCGTAATTGGAATTCTGTGTAATTTTACTATGAATTTATGTTTTATGTCTAATAGGCAACATAGACGGTGCGTTTGACTCGCGAGTCAACTGTGTACGTGTTCAGTCGCCTTTCGACTACACACATTTGAGTCATTCAGAGTCATACTAGAGTCATGCCGGTGTAACTAACACATATTTATTTTTACTTAACACATCCAAACCGACTCGCGATTCTGACGCACCGTGTATGTCGCTTATAAAGACTCCCTCATAAAAGTGATTTACTGTAATAATTTAGTTAATTAATAATTTTTATATTAAGAAATAATTATAATAAAAGAAATTTAATTTTGTGGCACTTTCATATTTTCTTCGGCACAATTTTTGAAGCCCTTTAGACACATTTTGAAATTTTGAAATTCCATCCCTGCTTGTACCTCACACGAATCATGCATGCAAGTACGTACATACACACGCAACACACTTCAGTATCGATACGAAAAACAGTTTC
>NW_016170741.1:15046-15404 GCF_001687245.7 Rhagoletis zephyria
TCTTATTACTTTAAACGGAAAGTTTTTGTGTTTGAGGAATTCTTTTTCATATGGGATACCAAATTCAGTGTCATTCTTTCGATTGGCTTGACACTTTTTATAGGTTCTAAACATGAAATAAGCTAACACGTATTCGAGAAATTTTTATTTCTTCATAGATATATTCTGTCACAGTTTGGTTTTTTTCGTGATTCTGACTAATCATGTACTTCTTCAAATACTTAAATCTCGGGTTCTTCTCATCGTAGAGAGTTCATTTTAACGCCGTTTTAAAGCTATGGAGAAGAGCTTAATATATAGAAATCCCGTATCACTGTGTTCTTTTACGCCATGTGTAATGTTGGTTCCAACTTAAAAG
>NW_016170742.1:0-4031 GCF_001687245.7 Rhagoletis zephyria
CAGGGTAATGAAAGTAAAGAAGTACAGAGGTTAGATGGAGGGTGAGATAGGGAGAGAAAGAGGAAAAGAGCAAAAGGAAGGTGTAGACGTAAGAGCAGGGTTGAAAGCAAAGAAGGAATGCATGAAAAAATACAGCAACAACCAAAGACAAGAACGACAAGCCGTAACTAAATAAATAAAGAGCAAATTTAGCGGCAAGCAGTGAGAAAGAACCACAACAACAACAGCTAAATGAATGATTCAAAATTAAATGCATTAAAAATGTCAGCAAAATAGTAAGCAAACAAAATTTATAGTAAAATAAAAAAAGCTAAATACATATTTATTTTGCGAACGAAGAGAAAATACACAAAATAAATTCAAAGAACATAACCAAGAAAAATAAGCAAAATAGAGCGAGAGCAAACCAAATTTTGAATAAATAAAACTAAATATATAAATAAATGAAAAAAAAAAATAAGACAAAAAGCGTAACAAGGCATAATTTAATACCTACATATGTACATATGTACATACGTACTCGTATATATACATATGTATGTATATATATTAATTTTTGAAAAAAATAGTAAAAAAGGCAAAAAACACAAAAAATATAAACCAAATGCAAAACAAAACACTGCAGCAACAGAGAAACAGAAACAAAAATATTTTTTAAATTATGTAAATTTCATTTGCGAAAGAGATGAAAAAGAATAATAAATACACTTTATTGTAGGAAAAAAATTTAATTATGTAGTTAAAAATTGTTTGCTTTAGAAAGCGAAAAAATGCGCTTAAAAATTTTGATAATAACTCAAAAAGGCTTTTTTCGTGCTTATTTCCTTTACTTTAAACGCTTACTTAACTGAGAGAAAGAAAACCAAAAGCAAGCCGAAGTTTTTTGAAAATTAGTAGAATTTAATTATTGAGAATATTTATTAGGATTTGTTGATATTTTTGAATAGTGAAAGCAAGTTGAGTAAAAAAATTATTACTATAATTCAAAAATAAAAATAAAAGTAAAATAAAATAAAATGTAAAAGCGAAAAAGAAATAACGAAAATCAGCGCAGCGAAAAAAGAAGAAAACAAAAACACAAGAAGCAAATAAACAACAAACAACAAACAATACATTACAACAAAAGCAAAAACCAAAAATTTATTACATTGCAGTAAAAACAAAATACAGTTATGTATATGTATTTAAAAAAAAAAAAACATAAAAATACAAAACAAAAAACTTCTAGGCGATTTGTAAGTAGCTATGTATGTAAGACGCAAAGCGAAGCAAAAAGTTTAGTAGCAAAACAAATGAAGAAGCAAGCAGCCACTAACAATAAAAAAATATTCAGAGCAAATATAATTTTCAAACAAACTACACTACATGCAAAAAAAGTTAAACCGAAAAAAATACACACAGCCATAGAAAATGTCACTTGTCACAAAAAAAAGTTATGAAAGCGAAACTAGGCTACGCGCTTTAAGACAGTGAGCGCGCAAGATATGCATGTTTGTTTAGAAAAAAAACTTCAATCCCCAATGCAAATTTTTACTGAAAAAAATCGCATGTGAAAACTTTGTAAATTTTTTTATTGGTAAGCGAAGAAGANTGTCACAAAAAAAAGTTATGAAAGCGAAACTAGGCTACGCGCTTTAAGACCGTGAGCGCGCAAGATATGCATGTTTGTTTAGAAAAAACAACTTCAATCACCAATGCAAATTTTTACTGAAAAAAATCGCATGTGAAAAATTTGTAAATTTTTTTATTGGTAAGCGAAGAAGTGCAACTTGACATGCCCACAAATACATGCATGCATACATACAAATAAAGCAAATAAAATGTATTGATTAGGGTGGTGCTTAAAATATCGACCTCAAAATGGGATACACCCTTTTTTGTGCTACTTACAAAATAAAAACATATACGAAAATCTCAAATATTAAAAACAAACTTAGGCGTCGAAAAAATTAGAANAGCAACTTGACATGCCCACAAATACATGCATGCATACATACAAATAAAGCAAATAAAATGTATTGATTAGGGTGGTGCTTAAAATATCGACCTCAAAATGGGACACACCCTTTTTTGTGCTACTTACAAAATAAAAACATATACGAAAATCTCAAATATTAAAAACAAACTTAGGCGTCGATAAAATTAGAATTTTTTTTTTGAATTCGCAAAAATTCAACAAGATTTGTACTGGAAACCTGATAAATTTGACAGATTTTTTATTGAAACTTATTCATATAAAGTCATAAGTTGGCTGAGCTATAGCCAAAGTCAAAATTTTGGGGATTTTTTGCGATTTAAAAAAAAAAATTAAAAATTTTAAAACCCTGGTAGCGACCCTAAATTTTATTAAATTTCTTTTTAATTTTCGTGGATATTTTCAGTTTTTACGTAAACCAAAATAAGAGAAAGAGTGCGCCATGATGTCGATCTATCAGGGACTACCCTAATATGCATGTACATATGCATAAGTTTGTAAAACCACGCCCCTCATCCCCCTGTCCCAAATTCATATAAAGCTAAACAATACAAACATAAAGTGACAGCCACAGCAATTTACATATAACACCATACACCCACACACATACATCAACCAAAATATAATACATATTTATGAACGTACACACGCATGCGCTGTAAATGCTGTTTGGTGTCTCAGTGCAAGTTAAATTTATAAAAACTAAATTATTATTAGTATTTAAACTAAAATGAGAAGAAAAAAGATATGCAAAGAAAAAAATGTGTTTAAATTTGTTAATAAAATCTAAGCGCCCTCCCGTAAAAAAAATATAAATAAATAAGTATTAAATAAAATAGAAAAAAATTTTGAACCAGAAAGCAGCAAAAAAGTTTAGCATAAAGTAAAATATGAAAATAAAAATTTAAAATATAAATAAACATTAATACTAAATACAGAAATAAATGGTACAGAAAATGTAGGTTTTTAAGTAAAAATTGTGAGAACGCATTATTTTAGTATAATTAAAAAAAATAAATAAAAACAGAAATCAGTACTAAAAAAAAACGCAGCTGACATTGACGCAATGCTAATAAATTAAATATTAAATATTTAATTGACATTCAAAATAAAAATAAAAATTTAATTGAAAAAAATAAACTAAGCATAAATAAAAAAAACCTATAATAAGTTAAAATAAAATTTCTTCACTTCTAGAGAAATTAAAAAAAAATATAACTTAGCAAAATAGTAAACAAAAATAAAGCAGTCAAAAGTGTAGAGCAAGCAGCATAATGATAAATTTTATTCATAATAGAAAGATAAATGTTAAAATAATATAATAAAAAAAATCAAATGAAATAATATCATTGAGAAAAAATACACCCCTGATTGAAGTAAACGCCCACTAACCTACACAGTCTCACACACACGCGCATGTACTAAAAAGAGGGTACAGTATAAGAGCAAGAAAAATATTAAGCTGCAAATAATTTAAGCTATATATTTTTATTTCGTTAAGATATTAAATATTTTTCGTTTGTTTAAAAAGATGTACTTAACCTGTGTTCGAAATTACAATAAAAATTTATCAACTCTGCCTTCAAAATAAACTTTACGCTTAACAACGGTGTTTTGAATCTCTTTATGTACAGACATTTTCGCCCATTAAGAAAAAAATTCCACACTTCCCAAAAATGTGTAGAAGTATTATTTTTGCTTAAAAGAGATAAATTATTCAAACCCTTTAAGTAATAAAACTAAATATTAATGGAATTAAAATAATTTAAAAGGCTGCATAAATTGAGAGTTTTTTAAATTTATGAATCTGGGCATTATTTATTGAAATCATCTTAAATTTTTAAAATAAATTTTAAATAGTTTTAAGAATGTTTTTTTATTCATATCTACTACTTTTTAAAATTTTGAAAATTTCAAACTTCTAATTTTTGTTTTAATTTTTTTTAAGTTTTGTAAGTTGTTATATCTTTTCCAATGTTAAAATTTTTTACTCCACAAATTTGTATAAAAAAATGTCTACCTTAAATTTCTCAACATATTTATAATTCTTGAAAAT
>NW_016170742.1:4056-15159 GCF_001687245.7 Rhagoletis zephyria
GGTGAAATTAGCTAATTATTTATAGTATGAGTAGTGTTTCGAAAATTCCACTCGTTACATATTTTACTTTTTGGCGCATACTAATTGTATATACATATGTAAAACACTGCCTTACTAATTGCATATGTGTAATAGGCCATGTTTCGAAAATTTCACTCGTTCCTTATGCCAGACCCCACCTCCAAAAGCGTGTGTATTTTATATTTTGTAAATGTAATTTTCGATAGAATGTTTCGAAAATTGCATGCATTCCAAATTCAAAAGAATACATTTTTCCATGCAAATGTGGCTTACATCGTACGAATGATTACATTTTGTTGGCACGTTGTGTTGTCGATATGTAAGAATATGTCAATCAAATTGAAGGTTTTGTTTGAATATTAAGTCAAAAGAGTATAAACTGCCATTTTTTACACAAATGTTTGTAAAAGTTAGTTCAATGTATGCAAAGCTATTCACACAAATGCACAGACACACACTCACTCATTCAATCTCACAATTAAACACATCACACGTTGCATGCTTATGCAATTACTTACAGAAATTTTGGAAAATTTTTGATGTTAAAGTTATATAATTGTTCAATGGCAATTGTAATTGTAAATGAAAAAGGGAAATTCACCAAAAATTTTGTGTGAAAATTAACCTTTTTAGCAAGCTTGCTAAAATATAATAATGTGTCTGTAGTTTTATAAATTCAAAAAATGCATTTCCTCATGTTTATGTATCATTAAATTTTTTAATATACTTACATATTTAAACAAATAAAAGCTCACTAAGTCTTTGAGCAGACTACCAAAAGGAATTAGTTAGAAGGGGCGTCAGTTTATCGTCACAATGCGTTTACCAGAAGAGGACCTAAGGCATCCAACAGACCATCATTCAAAGCACACCGTACACTTTTAAGAATACATATAACGAACCACCACATTGGCACCACCTGCGAAAAGAAAAACTATTAAATATTTACAAACTCGCCGTATTTCCCAAGAAAAATGTCATTGCTGAGAGTGAAATGTGGGGGCAATATTGAATAAGTAATCTAACAACAACACAACGTGAAGTGGACGGTTAAGTAAAGCGAAAGAAGTTGGCCAGAAGGCTGAGAGAGCCGACAAAAGTGTATGAGTGTGGGGTGTGTGTATGTGTGTGTACGAAGAAGCCTACAAGAAATCGAGGGAAAGGAAAATATGTATGTTTGTAACCTGGCGAAATTCCAACAATTGAATTGCGGCCGTGGATCATTGCTGTGACAGCGATTTTAACGACAGCGACACAGATGGATCCAAACAAACAAAATATAAAAATTAACGAAAGGATGAACTTAAGAAAAAAGAAATTTATCATATTTTGCGAACCTTCAGGCTGAAAATTAGGTTGCATTGCTTTACAAATTTGCCATAATTGTCTTCATTTTCGTCTTCAGTTTTTCAAAATAATAAGTATGTATGTGTATCATTTACTTCTGCGTTCAAAATCGAAATTAACGGACTAGTTACTTAAAAAATAGAGAAATGAAAATTGCATAGAAAAAAAAAATTAGCAGCAAAAGACAGAAAATAAAATAACAAAAATAAATCAATAAGAGAATACACTTCTAATTTAAGCAGTTTAGCTTTTAAGATAATTATAAAAAAATTTATTTAATGAAGAGAATAATGTTAAAAAAAAAATACGCAATGCTGGTAGTGCAACGGAAAGGATGAGATATTAATTAGTAAAACAGCAAACAGATAAAAATTCTTGTAAAATTTACGGCTTAAGTAAAAAACTAATAAAATAAAATGAGAAAAACTAAATTTTTAAAACTAACATTTCAATAATATAATAATGTTAATAAAGAAAATGGCGGCAAAGATGTTTTAAAAATGTTTAAGGAGTGCACATTGAGCTGTAGCATCGCGGTTGTATCCACACCAAGTGGCGTGGTAGCGACAGCAAATACCCGTAAGAAGTTGTAGTGCAACACAAAATAAAAAAAATAAAATGAAGTGTGAAATAAATAAGCAGAAGTAAAACACAAAATGAGCCGAAGGATCGATAGTGTACGTTGTAGAATGCATATAACAAAAACAAAACATATACATAATTAGTAACATTGCGTATTCTCTAGAGTATAACAAATTTTGAATTGAAAATTACTGAATAAAAAGCTAATAAAGTACCACACGAAAAAAAAAACAAAAAACAAAAAAAAAAACCATTAATATTTTAATATTTTATTTATTTGTGCAAGAAAGATATATAAACTGACTGTAGGTTTCTCGAAAATTATCCTGCCTTATCACCTGTAAGAGGAGATGGAAATACAGTCCCTAGAGATGTATGCAATTCATAATAAACTTGTCAGTTTTATTATTTCGAGGAAGAAATAAGCATTTTTTTTTTTTCTTTTTAAGTTCCCAAAAAAAGGTTCGAAAAATCTGTAAATGTTCCGAAAAACACGAAATATTTCGAAAGAAAAAGGAAAGATTAAAAAAAACACGAAAATATTCCAAATTTCCCGAAAAAGTTTCGCCAAAAAGTAAACCACTAAGGGGCAAATTCTTAGTGCGTAGTTAACTCAGAATTGGCAGTTAACTGCAGATTTTTGTACTGTGAATTTGACCCTAAAAAATATGAAAAAGAACCTTGAAATTTCCCGAAAAGCATGAGAAATTCCTACAAGTCCCCGAAAACCCCGAAACCACTTTATATCACAAAGAATCCCGAAATATCTCAAAAAATCTTCCACAGTTTTCCGAGAAGTAAAAAACGAAGATCCCGAAATGTTAACCGAATTTCTCCCGAAAATTCCAGAAAAGTAAAACTCGAAAATTTCAGAAATTTCGCAAAAAGTAAGCACTGAAATCTTGAAATTTCACGAAAAGCTTCAGAAGTTTCTAAAAGTCATCGGGATACTAGGGCCATGCATACATATTTACCTAAATCACAAAGAATTCCGAATTGAGTGAAACTCAAGGAATCCCGAAATTTTCAAAAAAAAAAGAAATACCAAAAGTCTCCAAAAACACTAAAATTTCGGAAATTTTCCGAAAAGTAAAGAACATAGGATCTTGAAATTTCTCGAAATCACAAATTATCCCTTGATTTGCTTGACCTTAGTTTGTCGGTCCAAACAGGAATCTTTATTTACGGTTGATGGATAGCTCGTTTCCAATGGATGGTGGCAAGAAAGTGGCTGACTTACGTGTAATGATTTTGTATTACCGGCTTATGGTGACTCAATTTCTGTCAAATGAATAGTCCAGATTTGATGCTCACAACTTCTTTATTCTATGCAACAACATGGCTGGGGATTTGCCGGAAGGAATGTGACGGCAACTTTTGCCTCTATTAACTCGATACAAGAAAAAAAACCTTTCTCCTTATATTTGCTTGGACGCAGTCGATTTCACTTTCCACTTTCCACTGAGGGGTGAGTATCGACCCCCCGAATGTCGCCAGCTTTTAATTTAATACACTTTAATTACTTGGTTGTAATTCCGTTCTTGCGAGGGCTGATGAGTGTGGTTCGCTCCGTGTCCAATTCGGAAAAAGAAACTATATATTTAGTGGCCCTGTCAATTCGTATCTATATTGATATAATGGTTCGTGTCTTGAAGTAGAAGTACGTAGATTCATCTGGCAATCCCCCCATTTTGAAGTTTAGCTTTGACAGTTTTGTTATGTTTACATTTCTCATAATCGTTCTTATATCTATTATTTGGCCAATAAAAATATTAGATCACCCTATACGTACCGAAAAGTATCCCAAAAATTATCGAAAAATCCTAAACAGTATGACTCGAAGAATCCCGAACTTTCCCGATTTACGACCCAAAAGTTTCCGAATAAATTGTTGGGAGTTAAACTTGAGGAATCCTTAAATTTTCCAAAAAAAAAAAAACTACAAGTCCTCTAAAAATCCCGAAAAGCAAAACCAGAAAACTTAAGAAATTTCCCGAAAAAAGCATATATACTATAGGGGATACGCCCCACAGTGGTCGGAGAAACCATGTCTTACGCGAAAAATTAGAAGGGCTGGTACGATTATGATAAAACTGCGGGATCATAGTGCTGTTGTAATGCTAAATCCGAATATGCCATAAAATGAATAGTTTGACGGTTGAGAGCTGTCAAATCAACTGCCAATTTCTCTAAAATGAAGAAAATGTTTTTGAAAATACCACTGGTTACGGTTTTTGACATGCTGATCACGAATTTTGTGTCAAATTAAAACACTGACAGTTGGCAGCTGTCAAATGAACTATGAATTTTTCTAAAAATGGAACAATCTTTTTATAAAATGCCACTGGTTACGTTTTTTGACATATTGATCGCGAATTGCGTGTCAAATTAAAACCGTAAGGATTTACGAATGTCGAAGGGGCTGTCGATTTCTCTGTAAATAAGGAAAATTTCCCACGAATTAAACGTACTATATTTTAAATCTCACTGAACTCGAGTTATGTATACCATTCAAACTTTTTCGGTTGACAAATGTCAAATCAACTGCCATTTTCAGCTGAGTAATACAAAATGTTTGTTTAGCAAAATTTTATTTATTATATACGAGGAAACATATCTAAAATGAACTTATGATCAAATTATGAAATAATAACAGTATTTGTATTTATAAATCTGCCGTCTGCTATATACTCAGCCCAAGCTATTTTATCTAGGCCCCAATAGTGTTTTTTAAGATTTTTTATTTTAAAGGTATGAATTTTTGGAAATTTCGGACGCCATACAGAGATCACCGATCAAGAGAAGCTGATCATTAGGCACTGTATATCTCCGGATAAATAAGATGAGCTCCGTCTTTCCAGGATCAATAACAAGTACGATCATACTGAGTGTCCTAAAGAGGAAAATGACGACTGAACTTTTAACCGTTTAACCACATATTCCCTCATTTCCTGACTTGCGTTTCACCATCCCTTGAACCTAGAATTTCCAACTTTAGGAGCAAATAGTCTCTCCTTTTTTTAGAATTCTATTAAAGTCGGTAAAAACGGTTTTAATATCGTGAAGCTGGTATTTTTGCGGATCACGTCCAGGTTTTCCTCAAGAGTGCGAGAGGAATGCCCCAGAGCGGCATCAACAAGAACCGCCATTCTCTGAGTTTGTCTTGCGGAATCCACGAAACAGCTCTAAAACCTAAACCTAAGTTCTAGATCCCGGTCAAATGGCAATACTTACATTGGACAGCGACGAGGCGAAGATGCATGTAAGATTGAGGCAGGTCCTGGGAGAGATCAACAAGTAAGCGATTTGGGGATTAAAGAAATGCGTACTCCCATAGTTTTTTAGAGCACTACTTGTATGAAAGCGGCATTGGTGAGGGGTTTTATTTGAGCAATACAACCTAAAGCTATCCTTTTACTTACTAGACTATGCAGGCGTTTTCCAGGCCGAAACGTTTGTCATTAAAGAGGCAATAAATCACATCAAAGAGAATAGACCCGTGAGAACTCAGGTGAATATCTTCTCATATAACCAAGATACTATTCAGGTACTCTCTTCTACCTCTGTTAGATCTCTAATAATGGATGACTGCAGAAGAGAGCTGGCCTCAATTTCTGATAGATACGAAATTTACGGAAATTCTCGGAAACGAAACAGCCGACGAACTAGCGAGATGCGGCTCCGCACAGAATGTGGACACGGATGCGCATAGATATCAAAGGCAGAATTGCCGAAAGTTATCACTCGAGGGCTAGACAGAGGTGGAATCTTACGGGATCGTATAGGTTTATAGAAAATACCTACAAACCTATGGCAATCTGCATAGGGCACTGGCCCGTTGGGGTGCTTGCCCTAAGGATTGGCTAATTCTTCTATAGATTATGTCGCAGCTGCGAGGACCCGGTCTAAAAACAGACAGTGGAACAGTGGACAGTGGAGTTTAGTTTCTTTACGTTCTCCAATACTTGCGAGGATGTAAATACGAAAATCGATAGATCCTTGTGAGCCACCTGGCTATAATTTCTGATGACATTCTCACAGCTCCGGTTCAGGTTTCATTCCGCACACAACCTAATGGGTGAACTTGCGCCCGAAAAATGCTCGGGAAACTTCCCATTGGCATCAAGTTTCCAGTTTTGGGTGCATTTGGAGGCGTTTGTGTGCCAGTCTGCTGACACCTTTCCATAATGGATGCACTCCAGGCTTGGTTAGTTCACATTCACTCTGACGGTGATTCGATTATACGTTAGTGATATAAACCTTGTAGGTTTAGCCTTATGGTTTCTAAGTAGTACTGACAGCTACTCAAAATATTCCCTCTCCATCGGAGTGGAAGAGAGGGGTTGATTCAATGCTGTCTAGTACGATGGAGTGAAAATGGTTTCAAAGCTTTTAGAAAATTCAAAACTACAGTGACAGCACAGTATAGGAAGTAGAGTATTTTGCAAACAGACTTTCATGTGTCGGGAATGATTAGACGGAGCTTAGTGATGCAATCTACTGTCATACCATGGCACCTCATCGGATTGGTCAATGAAGGAACGGTTAACAAAATCTTACTCACAATAAGTGCCAGTTTCTCAATGCACGGCCGTGGTTTAAACTCAGTTTAAACGCCCGATCTGGCTGGTTTAAACTAAGATCAGCCAATCAAATGTCAGCCAGTTGTTCAATTTAAACTCAGTTTACTTAAACTTAGTTTAAACTGACACTGAAAAACTGGCCCTAAGAGTACAACTCCACAACGTGCTTTTTAGGCGTTCCGCGCTTTTCCGGCTTTCAACTCCAGAATTCAACTACAGTCCTTCTGGATAAAAAGTTTGAAATTTTGATAGGGTTTTTTAAGTGTTCTAAAAAATCTTAAGGTTAGGTTTATATGGTATATTTATACTATAAATATGTATAATCAATGACTTTTTAAAGAATGTAGTTCTCTGAAAAAATTACATACCGTTGCTTTATCTATTTTTTTACAATTATCTTTATTTGTTTATATGTTTAGATAATGCTACGATCTTGGTTTTAAACTACGTATACTTCCTTAAATGTTCATGTTTTAATCAAGGATTTACATATTTATGAAAGTTAAGAAGAAGATGTATCTACACCAATAATTATGTTCGATGCGGGTTCTTAAGTGGGTTGTTTTAAGTACCCAACCCGCCTAAGTACCTCAAAAAGCTGACAATTTTCGTGAGGTACTTAAGCGGGTTTTACTGTATTGCTGAAAGCCTGAAAAGTACGCACCGCCTGAAAACCTTGTTGTGGAGTTATACTCTAAGGGCCGGTTACTCAATGTCTGGTTAACACTAATCTGCGGTTAAACATCGTTATCGATGTGTTCGACTCAATGCATACAACAGGGAGTCGGTAACGTCGATAACGATGTTTAACCTAAATTGTCCCAGATTAACTTTTATTAGATTTTTTTGGTTTCATCTATATACAGGGTAAAAGTAGCGTTAAAGTAAAGGAAAAATATGACTAAAACTTTGGGAGTAGTATAGTTCTTCCGATATCGGTCGTTGCCATATGGCAACACGGGGCGTATTCCAGATGGATTGTTAGACGACAGTATTCGGTTAAAATATGAAGTAATAGAAACATTGTTTATAAGTTTTTATACATTTATTGATAATAAATATATCCATATTCTACGTGCAAAGCGGATGAAGAAGTTAATTTTTAGTATGAAAATTAGCAAAACATTTCAAACATAAACCCACATCACATTTTGCACAGGCTACTCGTCCTATAGTTTTACATGCTTCCCCAGCAGAAGGACAGTAACGCCCTTTATGCATGTAAAAGAATGCCGGAAGTCGCTTGGGGTTTGTCACCTGCTCTGATGCATTGGTGCTACACAGCAATAGTCAGCCCAATACTGCTCTATGGCGCTTTGGTGTGCTGGAATGCCGCAAAAAAATCCTTATGCCTCGGGCCAATGGAGAAGGTTCAGCGCCTAGCGGCATTGTGCATCGCGGGAGCGCTGAGGTCCACTTCGACGGCTGCTCTTTAAAAACCCTTTAGTTTACCGCCCATTGGCCGATTTGCGGAAAACCGTGCTGCGAAATTCGCACGTAGATTGACGGTCATAGGGAAATTCAATTTCAGAACCTTTTGGTACCGCTTAATTGGGGCGCGACAGACTTCATGGCACCTAGTTTTAAGTGGAAACGATTTTTTTGCACAACGGAGGAGGAGGGATGGCGCAAGGGATCCCAAACCTAGCCATAGATCCCTAAACATTTTCACGGACGGCTCTAAAATGATTACGGGAGTGGGTGCCGGGATTTACTGCCGGGAACTGAACGTCAGGCTTACAGCAAGACTACCTGACCATTGCAGCATATTTCAAGCAGAGGTTTTCGCAATCGGGATAACTGCAGAGCTAGCCTTCACTGAAACGACAATCAATTCAAAATTATACCTATTCCAGGCGGAAATTAAGGCAGTTTCCTCATACAGTATTTCATGCATAAACGTCCTTCGCAGCCGGGAAGCCATTGACAAGCTACAAAAGCCTACATATATATTGGGTGCCCGGTCACAAAGGAATCTAGGGTAATGAGATAGCAGATGAGAATGCACCACCAGTTTTCCCTGGAACAGACAAACTACACTTATATACCACTTCAACACTTGGGCAATGAAATTTACGATAATATGATTAGGTAGTTCAGGGCAAGATGGAATGAGTTAACCACCTGCAAAACTGCAAAATTACATGCAACAGATTTTTATTTTACACCGTCGCATACATGATGGTATTTTGCGTTGCCATATGGCAACACGGGGTCAATTTGGGTTAAATGAAATAATGAACGAAATATTAATATATCTACGTGAATTACGTAATTTATGTGCTATTTAGCCGTATAAAAACTGCAAAAGGATTCAAAATTAAAATAAAACTACTATGAGATTTATGTAAACATCCAATTTAAAAACAATTTATGTTTTAATCAGTTAAATGTGCTTCATATGCATATACAAATAAACATATTGCACAAACGCTTATACTTCTTTTTCACAGCACAGCTACACTTTTTTAAGTAAATTTGCAAAGAAGCAACACTGTGCTATTGCTAAGGGAGCGGTGCGAGAGAGACAACTTCCAGTTTATCGAACCTTGTATTAGACTGCTTTTACACAGTTCAAGTATTGAATTCAATTCTGCTCCCATGTAGAAGAGAGGGGGTGAGAAGAAAAGGGACGACTACACATGCGTCTGTATCGTCAAGTCGTTTCAACTTTCTTGCTTTGCTTTTGGCATTTTCGTTGCTTCCCATTTAAAGAACCAAAAACTTGAATTCAACAGAATTGAAACGTGTAAAAGCAAATATAAAACACAAAAGAGAATGAGCAAGAATTGCTTTCAAGAACTTGAATCATGTAAATCGGGTGTTATTGCATGATTCAATAATACAAGGTTGGATAACCTGGCAGTTGTCTCGCTCACGCATTCTGCCTTAGCCTGTGTTGCCTTTTTTTTTGATTTATAAAAACTAGTACTAAAATACAGGGAGAAATATTGTCTTCGTATAAAAAGTTCAACAGGCAACACTGCCGATATTTTCATCGATTGTTTCGAGGAAATTCATTTTCTTATTGAGCAAATTCAAGTAAGTATGGCAAAAAAATCAAAAATAATGGAAATATTTTGAATTACAACAATAATTCACATATTTATTTTGCAAAAAGTAGCGTTTTACAACAAGTGCAGCCGTTGCAAGTAAGATTTGCATGCTAGTATCCCTGTATCCATGAAAAACAGCTTCTCATAAAAATACAATCGCCGTTCGGAGTCGGCGTAAAACTGTAGGTCCCTCCGCTTTGTGTGACAATATCAAGGCGCACGCCACAAGTTGGAGGAGAAGCTCGGCAAACACTAACATATGTGTAAGCGCCAATCTATATATATATATCCCTGTATCCATCCACGTAGGGTAGTACAAATATTAATAAATATATCCTCTTGTGAAGGTCAGGATCATTTAGGTGTCCGTCCACGTTTGCTGGTGCATGTATTTTTACCACTGCAGCCTTTGGGTTGGTCAAGTGCAGCATTTGCATATTTACAAGTAAGTATACCACTCCATAAAAGCGAAAGTGGAAATATTTAAGCTGATGCCAGATAAAACTTTGTAGCTTTGCGTGACATTTATAAATTTGCCAGCAAAGCGCCAGACGCAAAAGGTATGCCACAATGAACGCCAAGAAATCAATTTTGCACTGCTTTTTTACTCGTCAAAATTGCTGTGGATTTAAGATATTTTGCTTTAAAATTATCAGCAATGTAATTGAGTTTTATGTTTCAGCATGAATACTCGAATTTGGACGAAACAAAATAAATATTAAACCGGCTGATTGTCAAAGCGCGCAAAAAGATGGGAGTTGGCCATCTTTTCGCTTCGCGCTGCAGCTTCAATGATCTATGTGGCATGCTTTGTGCATTTTCATACAATTCATCTTAGCTGTCAAAGCGAATCTGTCACGTAAAGCGAAGCAAACGTTTTATGTGGCATCAGCTTAATAAAGGTATTTTCTTGTGCTGATTGTGACTGATTGCAGAAAAAAGTGCACAACATTACAAAAAATTTACATTTTTAAAAAACCAAATGTAATGAATTGAAGACATATTTTTAAAGTTTAACCGATATTATGATTAACAAGACTGATTGGAGAAAAAAGTAAAAAACATTCCACAAAAATTAGATTTTTAAATAACCAAATGTAATTAAATTGCGATATTGAAGATCTAACTTTTAAAAGTAACCAATATAATGATTAGCAAGACTGATTGGAGAAAAAAGTAAAAAACATTACTAAAAAATTTAAATAAAAAAAACCAAGTGTAATTCAATTTAAGATATTGAACATGCAATCTTTAAAGGCAACAAATATAATACTTTTTAAAAGATTAATTTATATGCATTAAATCAATTGCATCTTTACCATTTGTATAATTCTTCATATAGTCCCTTTGAATAAAGGATTTGTTTGAATTCCATTAATTTTGTTAAATATATACTGGAATATCAATGAAATAATGGTTTATTTTGAATATTTGGGAATATTTCTTCAAAGACTTCAAAGATTTTTCTTTGGCAAGAATTTTATGTGAATATCCATTTATTTCATTTTTAATAT
>NW_016170742.1:15237-15403 GCF_001687245.7 Rhagoletis zephyria
TTGTGTAGATCAGTGGAATCTTCTTTATATATTTAATTCAATTTGTATACAAAAACGCATTTCAGCACTACCAGACTACTTACTTTTCCTACTACCTGTACACAAAAGGGGATAAAATTTGTCAGGGTGGGTGTTCCCCACGTTGGGCTCTCACTTTTTAGGAATA
>NW_016170743.1:0-5334 GCF_001687245.7 Rhagoletis zephyria
AGTGCGGCTGCATATGCCTTTTCAGAGGCATCGCAGAATCCATGGAACTTTACTTCGTCACATGGCCTAAAATGGGTCCATCGGGGGATTTTTATCTTCTGAATATGCTCACAGTTATCCTGAAAGGTTTCCCAACGTAGCAGTAAATTTCGGGGTAGACTGTCGTCCCAGTCTATTTTGGTAAGCCAGATCTCTNGATTTTTATCTTCTGAATATGCTCACAGTTATCCTGAAAGGTTTCCCAACGTAGCAGTAAATTTCGGGGTAGACTGTCGTCCCAGTCTATTTTGGTAAGCCAGATCTCTTGCATGAAGATCTTTGCTACCACTACAATTGGTCCGAGCCATCCAGCTGGGTCGAACAATTTTGCTACGCAGGATAAAACCTCTCGTTTGGTACGGTGAAGTGAAACATGTCATGTGCCGCGTTCCAACGGATTCCCAACATTTTTGTCTCACTCATGTCGTCAAGTTCCAAGAAATTCTCCTTGTATATATGTGCCTTGGGTAGTCCTGTCAAAATCTTCTTACAATTCGAAGTCCACTTTCTTAGGGGGAAGCTGGCGGTGTTAAGAGCTTCAATTACCTCATCTCGCATTTGTATTGCAGTTGTGCAATCGTGGGCTCCAGCCAGGACGTCATCGACATACATATACTGCTTCAAAATCTTTGCTGCCAGGGAAATCTCGTTTTCACATCATCTGCGAGCTGGTGTAGCGTCCTTATTGCCAAATATGGAGCGCAGTTTACTCCAAACGTCACGGTCTTAAGTTCGTAATCCTTAAGTTCTTCGTCCGGGGATTCTCTGAAAAGAATTCTTTGAAATGGGGAATGCTCCTGATGGAGCATAATTTGCCTATACATCTTCTCGATGTCTGCATTAAATACGTACTTGAATAAGCGCCACTTTAAAAGTAAGCAAACCAAATCCGCTTGCAGAATAGGCCCGGGGTATAAGATGTCATTAAAGCTGACTCCATTTGACGTGGGACAAGACGCGTTAAACACCACTCGCACCTTCGTTGTTATGCTGTCCGGTTTCACGACGGTGTGACCACATCATAAGTAATATGGCCTGTGTGCTGGTTGTTGCGCTGTTTTCCTCACGGGGTACATATGGTTGAGCTCGATATACTCCTTCAGAACACGGTCGTATTCCGTTTTCAACTCCGGTTTCCTGATATAACCGGCCTCGCTGCGCAAGAATTGCCGTTCTGCTCCAGTCCTTGAAAGGCCGAGGTTAATTTTGTCTGGGAATTCCCGACGAAAGGGCAGAGCCACCACATACCGTCCTTGCTCATTCCTCGTGGTTGTCTTCGCGTAAAACTCCTCACAAAACGCATCTTCGGGGGTAATTTTCCTTTTGGTGGAAACTTCTTCTAACTCCCAAAACCGAGTTAGCTGGGGGGTTGGAGTTTCTGTGCCGTAAGACACAGAAGTACTGAAACTCCTCGTGGTCGTTGGTGGTACTGGTCCCGTCAAGATCCAGCCAAATAGCGTTTCCTGCTCTACGAGTGATCCCAGAACATTGCATTGCACATTTTCCTTTATAACCGCTGGGTAGATATCCGCTCCAAGAATTAGGTCGCTGTTGCGAAGAGTTGGCCTTCTGTGGAGCTCAAGTTCGATGTAGTAGTGAACGATGCCTCTGATGACAGCTCCAACAATTAAACGGACGCTTGCAATCCTTCGCGATGTGTGAATGCGCTAGGCAGTTCATACACAAGTTGTGTTTTCTGACTAAGTTGAGGCGATCCTAAACTTTCATTGCCAGAAATTTGGGGCAGCCCTTTAGTGCATGAGATTTTTCGGGGCATAATCTGCATGCGAGCTGCGAAAACTGACCGTGGTGTGCCGACACCTTCCTTTCGTACGTCGTTGCGGGTTGGCGATTAGGTACAGGCTTTACTACTCGTGCACTTCGGATATCGGACACCGTTTCTAACGTCTGGAACCGACTTGTGAGAAAGCTGTCTAATTCCTCCCACTTTGGAATTTCCGCCTTTCTCACAATGCCTTGTTCCCACAACGCCAGCGTAGTATCCGGTAACCGACTCGATACTAAGAACACAAAAATTGCATCCCAGTTCTCAATATCAATCCCGTAGATTTCTAAAACGGATATACAATTATTAACTGCCCGTTGTAAATTTTTAATTTCCGTACCGCGTTCGCACGTTACCGATGGTAGGTTAAAAAGCGTTTNTGTTGCGAACTTGCTATCGCGGTGGACCACTTGGTGGGGGCCTTGCTGCTGCGAACTTGCTATCGCGGTGGACCACTTGGGGGCCTTGCTGTTGCGAACTTGCTATCGCGGTAGACCACTTGGTGGGGGCCTTGCTGAATTTGTAGTTGCAGTTGCTGCTGCTGGAGCGTTGACAAATGTTGCCGCTGCTGGAGCACTGGAAAATTTAGGGTTGCAGTTGCTGCTGATTTGGTTTTTGCAACTGCCTTAACACTTTTTAGCTGCTTTGTTTCTACAAATAAACCCAATTAATATTACAAATCCACTTACTATTTCAGATACTTAGTATGCAGCCGCTCGTTCACAATTTGTTTTGCCGGTGGTACTCCAGTCGATGGGGCCACTTGACGCCCTTTGCTCCACTCCAGCTCCAAATGGTTGGAAAACCACTCCAACGCAATTGATTTCCACTTACCGGGGTTTTGTAAGGTTTTTTTTGCACAAAAACCAAAAAAAAAAATCGCGTGTTGTCAACGTGAGTTGCAAATTAGTTTTTTTTTTTGGTTATTTTTATTTTTTCTTTTTCTTTGGGTGCGCGCGATAAAAATTCTCCTTTCTGAAGGCAACTTGGCAGTTTATCAAAAAAAGTTTATATTTGAAAATTGTTTGAATTCTTCACTTTTATTTTATTTTTAGACAAATGTGGGTCAACCACGAAAAACTTCAAGCCGATCCGGCTCGAAGGACCATGATCGGGACGGGGTGAAATGGGGGTCGGGAATTCCTCTTGAATTCCGCGGCAAACGAGGGTCGAGGAGGTGCCGAATCCCTAAAGTCCTTCGAGGTTGAATCAAACCGCAAAAAATTCGCTCAACAAATTAAATGAAACACTTCACTTTTTTCACTGTTATATGTATATATATCTGAGTGCCTAACGGCCACTTTATTGCACATATATATATGTATATAAAAAAAATGCTGTAATAGAAGGTTATAAAATTAGATTGATGATGAGGACCTTACTTGTTGATTGCTCGGAGTTCTCTTCCAAAGTGGCAGAGTGTTGGGTGATCGCAAAAGGCGAAACCCAACATCCGAGGCGAGTAACAGTACTCGAGAAAAAGGAACTCGAGTAACGAGTAACTGTTCCCGCTTAGAGCACAGCGACATCTACAAGTGATATTCCCTAATCAGTAAATATACTTAAGGTGAAGGGGGTTAGCGTAAACAACGTGCAAAATGACAGCTGGGGTCTAGTGTTGCGTAGCGTAATTGATGATGTCCGAGTTTTTGCGTTGCCAACTTGCATAGGTTGATTAGATGTATTCGGTGCTGACAAATCCGGCTCGAAAGACCATGTAAAAAATGGAGTAGTATTTTGCTTTGGGTTTTATAGTTGATTTTAATTCAATTCAATATTTAATTGTAATTAACAAGTTTGACTTATATACTAACTAAATGAATAGCGAATGAAATTATGAAAAAGCGAATGGACTGTATGTGATTTTCGATGTGAATCGTACAATGATGGTTTCAATGCAATTTAAAGTTAACACTACTTCATTAAACTCAGGTATCGTAGTAAATACTTTTATTTAAAAGTTTAGAAAGGTTTGATTTTAAATATAAGAAACATTGATTCGTTTAAGTATGTATATGCAGTTTCCCACTTCAATATGTTTGTTGAATATAAAAAAGATGAATTCCCACGTAGTTGTTGTTGTAGGAAAAACTCCCTCGCTGTCTGACATCCAGGTGATGATGTTGTAAAAATGATAAGAGCCCGGTTTGAAAAGCGATCGCTGCATTTATACTTACTCAACACTGGAAGGCATCCAGCGTCGAGTTCGAATGGAGACAGGGATGCTTTACAAAAAGAGTTTGAAGGGATGCTTTTGAATTACCGTCGACAGGGATTCATTGCGACTTAAATGGATGCAAGTTCTTTAAACAGTGCTTAGAAAGCAACTGAAGCTGCCACTGGAGGGCATCAATTCCTTGTTTCACGGTTTGAGGGCTGAGTTTGGGTGAAAAATATTGCAAATTATAGTCTTGCGATCCTTGTGGTTGCCAATAACGTTTATTGTTGTTGAATATTTACAGAAGAGTTTATTCGTTGAGGTTGTTGCGATATATGTTGGCTGCATTAAGTTGCTTCTGCTGTCCTTGTTGCCCTTCTTCTTTATGAGGGGTACGTTTTATAGGCATTTCTGCCTTTCTTATTAAATATCGTTGTGTTTATTTGAAGTTAAGTTTTATTTTTTTTTTGTTGTAATTGTTTAATTTTAAATACCTATTTTATATTTTTTTCTTTCCAGTACTTTGGCAACTCTAAGCCAAGTGGCAAACATATTTTTAGGCACAAAGATAAGTATAGGTCCCAAAAGATCCACATGATTTTTGTTTGTTAATTTTTCTTGTTTCCCTTTTCTGCCGTATCTCCTTTTTTATTTTTGCAAAATTTTTTAGTAAGAACATATTTTGTTGATTTTTTCTATTGGCTTATTTCCTGTCTCTTATTTAAGTGTTTGTGTAAGTAATTGTTGGCTTACCATTTGGATAGCGAAAATTAAAAACTTCACTTTAGATTTTTGAAATAAAATAAAAAGGGAATTTATTAATTTAATTTAATAATATTTGTATTTCATTGGGAAAAATACATACATACATATGTATAAGTGTAAAACTTTAGTGCGCACCATGATACAATAATTTTTGGAAGGTAGTTTCACTTCAAAATTTTTGACATAAACCGTGTCTGTGACAAACACGCAATGTGGCCACTGCTACGATATAGGACTTGGGGATTATCGCTTGTTATTTTAGATATTTTTTAACAGAACATGTAAAGATTTATATGTTTCATCACTTAATTTTTAATATAAATATACGTATTTTATACATACATTTTTGCCACTGCTAATCACATGAATAAAAATCATAAAAATGAAGATATAACAGCAATATTTCTTGTTTATAATGGATTAGATCCATCGCACACCACGGACTTTATCGGCCGCCAATTTAAATGTGCTCGCTAGTCTTTCCATTGCACCACAACTTATTGGTCAGAACGATTAAGCTGGTGTAATGTGCGCACCTCCATACATCTTCATGTACATATTTCAAGCGAGCCCTATCATTTAAATA
>NW_016170743.1:12155-15402 GCF_001687245.7 Rhagoletis zephyria
AACGCCAGCGTCGCAGTTCGTATACGTATACAGAAGCAAAGCAGGGAATTTCGATTCAATCCATGGTGGAATAATAACAACACGACACGACGTGTTTGTTGTAATTTTGACAAGATCGGCATACTTATTTTCAGTGCTGCCGATCTTTATTTTTATACTACTATTCTTGGGAAATAGTATCTAAAATACTCCATTTTAGTAATTTGTTTTATGCCGATTTTTAAAGAACTTGGTGTATTCAGAACGATATTAATATTTAAAATTGCTGGAATTGTATAATTTTTGTCCTCAAAATCTAAAGAAATAAAAAAATATCGTGGTTATCAATGCAAAAAGACGTACCCAAAAATCGTATGGAAAGGCGATTTTCTATATTAAATAACTTTTGCTGCATTGTCATAATATCGAGCCAAATGAACTACTGATACACTACAATAGAGTGGCAGCATGGTTAAATTACGATTTCGGTTATATTATCGATATTTATGTGTTTAAATCTATTTTAAGAATCATTTACAGTCTTATAGGAAATTGCCTTATTTTAATGCCTTTACTTTTTTTAAGTTACAATATATGTCCAAGCTGTGTGAAGCTGCCGATACAAATATATATTCAGGCTCATAAGCCTGTAATTATACATTTCTCTACATTAAATTTGAAATAGTATGCCCCAACGGATTAAAAGTAGTAAATAATTAGTACCCTTTCTACTACTTTAAAATGAGTGACCGGAATAGACCTACCAAAAAATTGAGGTTAAGTTACTGACAGCACCTTGTTATTATTACACCATGGATTCAATCTACTTTCAGATTTCATCAAAGCAGCGTCACGCTCGGGTGTAGATTGTTTTTCTTCGTAATTTAACACACGCTTGCCACATTTTGTGTAGGAAATTTACAAAAAAACCCCCAAAGCATAAAGTGGTGTGGTTTTCTTAGATTGGAGTTTGCATGCGTTTGCGACGATTCAAACACAAAATAGTGCGGCTCTATATAAGAACTAGAGTTTATTGTTCAAAGAACTTTCAACAAGCCGCAATGTCCATTATGCGGTTATGCCTTCGTATTATTAATATAAGCAAACTGTATTTTTCATTCCGTGTGAATTAAAAAAAAATTAAAATGAGCTGCTATAAAAAAGGGGCATAAAATACATGCTTTTTTATAAAGAGTTTTTTCTATCTGAAGAAATTGGTAGAGAAATGTAAATGCTGGTTTATGCCCAAAAAACTATTCAAAGACATTTTGATTCTTTTCATAAGGAACCATTTTGATGAAGAAGAAATTCAACGTTTTTTTAATGAAAAAAGTTAATTCTTTTTCAAAGAATTAAAGGGTGGTTGTTAAAGGCAATATGTATGCGATTAAAAGACATTTTTAATAATTTCATAATGACATGGAAAATTTTGATGAACATGAATTTAAATTTTTTTATTTAAATTTTCAATATTTGACGCGGGTGAATTCAAATGAATTTTGAAATCTTTTATTTGAGTTTTGCCTCAATATTTTCATAACTCAAACAACTAAAAACTCGAGAAAATCAGTTTTAAAGTTTTCAATTTACATAAATATACTCTCAAGGGAAAATTAATACATACATATTAGTTTTATCATTTGTTTCCGTGAGTTTACATTAATGTGACCAACCGTACTTCTTTCGGAAGTACAGTACTTCTTTTTTCGCTCTTGTACTTTGTACTTCGAAGTACAGTCAAATGTACTTCTTTGCGATATTTTGTACTTCAGGAGGGAGATTCTGTAACCAGTCAGCGACAATTTCCGGATCGCTAGGATATAAATGTGTTTGTGTCAAAAAGTACGATAGCGATTCGAAAATTGTCGCTAACTGGTTACAGAATCTCCTCCCAGGTCCTGTACTTCTCCGATCTTCTGGACGATTGTCACATGGCCTGGGCGATAAATTCGTTCAAACCATTAAAGTCGCCGGGGACCGATGGCGTCATACCTGCGAAGCTGCAAAGGGCTCTGAAGGTGTCGTGCAATTGGTTTGATCCTATTTATGCGAACTGCGCGAGGACCGGGTACATTCCCAAGGTTTGGAAGATAGTAAGTTTTGCGTTCATCCCGAAGGCCGGAAAAGGCTCTCATGTTTCCCCCGTTTTTGCTAAAAACGCTAGAGAGACTGATAGACTTGTACATAAGAAATGCGATTCCTGGTGACTGTCTTTCAAGAGTTCAATATGCTTATTGCAAGAAAATTTCGGTGAATACCACCCTGCACACATTGGTAAAGTGCTCAGAGGAAGCCTTCACGCATGAAGATTATGCAGTAGGGGCCTTCGATATCGAAGGATCCTTTAACAATGTCACTCCAGAGGCAATAGTCAAGTATATTCATAATCTAGGGGTTGAAACCAACCTAATAAGCTTACTTCGTGACAGAACAGTCGCGGCGGAGTGGGAGGAGCGTCTGCAATCAGCGCAGAACCAATAGAAGCACTCCACAAGGTGGTGTTCCCTCTCCCCTGCTCTGGATTGCGGTTGCAACCGACCTTCCAGAGGAATTGGAAAAAGTGGACTGTCGGGTGATCGCCTATGTAGATAATGTGGAACTTTTGGTTAAGGGACGATTTCTATACAACCTTTTTCATCTGGCTCAAGGTTACCTGAACCAGGTAACTACGAGGGCGATCAACGGCGGCTGTCGTAGAAGCCTAACATTGAGGAAAGGCATCGGTAGCCTTGTATCGCTGTAGGGGAGCTATCGGTAAAAGGTGGGGTCTCTCGCCCAAATTAGTTCATTAACTCAAGGAAGCCAGATTTATGCCTATATTGTTTCAAGGAACCCTTGTCTGGTCAAACTCAATAGAGAAGGCTACACTTGTAAAACAGGAATTAGCGGAGCATTAGGAACCACACCTACACTGGAGCTTAACATACATATGTTGAACACGGTACCTGCGGATATTGCAGACAGAATTGTCGTAGCACAAACTGCTATTAGGCTAAGGGAAACCGGGTCCTTTTGTGACATAAAAAAGGAAATGAAGACGTTTTGCTGCTGCAGTAAATGGTTTTATAGGGCACTTTAAAACACGTTATCTATCAAGGGCTAGTGGTGGGGATTCTGATAGGACATTGTGCGATTGATAATCATGCAGTGAGACTAGGAATTTCAACTGATCCTTTTGTAGCAGCTGTCAAGAGGAATATGAAGTGGAATATCTCCACCCTTTCTTTTAGACTGTCCAACTTTCGTGAGGCTAAGATGGAAGCATTTT
>NW_016170744.1:0-15402 GCF_001687245.7 Rhagoletis zephyria
AAAAAAAAAAACACAGGAAAATCAACTAGTCTTTGTCTTCAATAATTGAGGATTTAGATGCAATAAGGGCTCTTGTGTTAAAACTGCTTCCTGAGATATTGGCGTAAAAGTTTTTGATGTGTTATAACTTTCTTGTTGATGTAGTACATAAAAAAGTAGTATTGTTGTAGTATTGAAAACAATTTCTACTGCGGAAAAATCGTCAGATTACCAGTATTCGACCCTAATTTAATTGTAATAATTAATAGCTTTCGATCGAAAAACGTGTTACCTATGTTTTTTCTGAGTNTGTTAAAACTGCTTCCTGAGATATTGGCGTAAAAGTTTTTGATGTGTTATAACTTTCTTGTTGATGTAGTACATAAAAAAGTAGTATTGTTGTAGTATTGAAAACAATTTCTACTGCGGAAAAATCGTCAGATTACCAGTATTCGACCCTAATTTAATTGTAATAATTAATAGCTTTCGATCGAAAAACGTGTTACCTATGTTTTTTCTGAGTTACGCTTTTTTTTTTAAATGTTCAGTGGCCCGGATTATGCAAAAAACTCCTTTTAAAAATGTAATTTTCATTTCGTAAAACGAGTTGCATTTTTTTATTAGAACACTTGTGTAAAGGTCAGATAAATTTTAAAGCCTATGTCCCTTAGAATATTAATTTTCTATTGAAATGAAAATTTACATTTCATAAAAATGAGTTTGGAAAAATTACATCACCGCCAGTTAGCAGGTCCAAACACATTCCACAAATCGTAAACGCATGAGCCATTTTTACTAGAACCACATCGGTTTATCACTGGTGGATTTCCTACAGGGGTTGCTTACTACTTGCTGCTTTTGAATTCAAAATTTAAATAGTAGAAGCAAGATGAATTGAGTAGAAGCAAGGCACATTAATATGCTTTGAGTAGAAGTAGGTATGTATATAAAAAAAAAACGCATCGTACGACAGAGATATCTATATGAACGCAACAAAGCTTAGGTATTCTTTTCTAAAGTACGAAAGATGCAGAAAACACTTGTTGACTAACTAGAAAGAGATAAACAGAAAATAAATAATGTTTTTCTCCTCTACACACAATCATTCTATCCCCCTTTGGTCACATGATTTGCCAAGGTGAAAATAAATAATTTTCTGCTCCTCTACACACAATCATTCTATCCCTTTTTTGTCATGTACTATGCCAAGTTAGGCTATCTGTTTCGCTGATGTGAAGTGCTAATACATTTACTTTGCAATATTTGCTGATCAACTACCAACTCAATCGCAGTGGTTCGGTAAACGAAATAACAAAAGTATTGATTTTTTTTTTTTTACATACAAGTGAACGCTATGTCTGGGCCTTTTAAAAGAAAACTAACAATCCCAACGAGTTCCAAGGCAATTGAAATAACGCTGGAAAGGGACGCGCCACCATTAGTAATAACTAGAGGCACTGCAGCAGCTACCGTAGTGCATACACCAACAAACTTGGAAACCATGGTACCAGCTGCCAATATAAACCAGACAAAATACAACGTCGCTGGCTACACGGTTGGCGCCGCATACGCGACTGCGGTTACTACTACACCATCAACAGCAGCAGCAGCGACAACGTCCGCTGGTCCAGTACGGCTACCGCGGTCGAAAATCAAACGAGTTGCGCTTTATAGTGGTAGTGCTACAAAAAACGATGAGGGGACAGCGCCAAGCCCGACAACAACAGTTCCCCCTCCAAATATAGCAAAGGTAGTGGCAGCGTCAGCTGCAGAAGTGACGACCAAAGCAGCGGCAGATGACAACGATAGCGATAACGATGAATTGCATATGCAGAAGAGCGACTCGGACGAAGATGGGTATTCGAATATCGATTTTTTCGATGACAATTACCAACTTATTGAATGTAAGTTGAATAGTTATTTTTTATTTTTTTTTGAAAATTTCTTTTCATATCAAATATTTACACAGTATGCGTTGGTAGCTAAAGGCAAAGCTGCATTTTCCCTTATTTAAATAGCCAGAATTTTGCACATACATACCATTCAGCTTAAATATTTGATATGTCATGGAATCTTTGTCATCTAAAATCGCCCCTAACACACTTATTGATCTTATTTACTTTTGATTATATTTGCATATAACCAGCCGATGAATCCGTAGATGAATTCGATCCAGTTTGGGGCCATGCTTTAATGCAGCCCAGCAAAGTTTTTAATTTTAATGGAAAATGTCAAGAAAGCCTTACAGACGACTCCATATTTGAAAATTCGATTTCTTATTTTGATATGGTGCTTGGGCCGAGGAGAGAGTTCTTCACAAAGTTGGCGAATAGTTGTAGCACTCGTGCTGCAAAAACAATCGCAAACAATTCGGGTTTTCATAGCTTCACAGCGGAAAAATTGCAAATATTTATTGGAATTTGCTTGCAAATGAGTTCATTCAGATTATTTGAGATAGAACAATACTGGAGCGAAACCGATCACTTTGGCTTTGACGGGTTCGGCGATAAAATGAGTTTGGAACATTTCAGAATGATATTGGATGTATTAAATTTTGATATGTTTAAGAAGTCCTACAGTTCGGCTCGTAACCCTAAGAGTGGTAAATTAGCAAACATTCTTTCTGACATTAAGCCTCTATTGGACTACTTCAACAAGAACATGGAATCGGTTTACTCCTGTGATCGCCGGTTAATTTTAGGCGAACCTCTAATATACTGGAAAGGGAAATTCAACTGGTTGAACGAAGTGCGGGACAAGTTTCGTTGTAACGCAGTCACTCTACACTTTTTGACTGAACCATCTGGAATGCTTTTAAAAATAGTGCCCGATTTAGAGGAGTCAGAACGAAAACAGTACACTCGTAATTCGAAATCACTTGCTCTTCAGCGGTCGGCAATTGCAATGGATCTACTAAAGTCAAAATTGGGAAAAGGTAATAAAATTAGAACAATTAATTGCACTGTGTATACATATGTATTTTCTTAGTGTACAGTTAATTAATTGCTTTATGTGCAACGTTTTTCTGGCAGGTCACTTTGTTTATGCTTCTCAATACTACAGCAGCTATGCACTTGCCTCGGCTTTGGCTAAACGACAGACTTATTGCACAGGATTTTTGGATTGCAACCGTTATGGCAATAGCAAGGAGCTAATACTAACAAGGCTAGACAAAGGAAGTGCAGTTGCCAGATATGCTGGCGACGTATTGATGGCAAAATATCGACATCGCGAAAACAGTTTTTATTTTTATAGCACCAATTGTGCGGACATTTTTGCAAATGGGGAAAAATCTGAGGAATCATCTCTTGTGGATGTAGTGAGAGAGCTGGAGACGCTTTTGTGCCCACCATTGAATATCCGGTTAAAAATGCAGAATTGTCAATTGTTATTTCCTTGCGACGAAATGAAGTGGGACAAACGATTGATGATCTACGTGATAAATTTGATTGTGTTAAACGCTTATATACTCTACATGAATCAAATGAGTTTCAGAAACATTCAATCTCCTATGCGATACGAGAAATTTCGAGAAGAAGTTATAAAGTCATTACTGAATACAAATTTGAAAAGCGATCATATTATTCTGATTTTACCACCCGTCGATGGCAAGGTTGCGAAAAAGAGATGCCAGATTTGTCGCAAAGGTGGTCTAACGACATATTCAAAGTATTCTTGTAAAATGTGTCCGGGAATGCCGGGTTTATGCGAAACGCCTTGCTTTAAGATTTGGCATGATCAACTGAAGAAATCGACGACGGAAACCAAACTTCGGGGAGGAACCCAACTAACTTAAGTACATTACGAAAATTACGGATATCGATAGTTTAGTATAGATAGACCTCATGTAATATTTTTGTTTCTTTACAGTTTAGTTAAAAGAAAAAACTTGCAAAAAACCTAATTTTCAGCCATTTGAATGTTGCACTTTATTACACTAAAATTGAATGGGCTACAAAACTGCATAGTCAAAATATTTCTAAGAAATTTAATTAAAAAGCTCGAAATTTTTACGAAAGATTGTTGATTTTTTTTTTAACATTGCCCAAAGTTTGAAACTGGGATTTACATGGTTTTTGTTAAAGAATGAACTACTTATAAAAAATTTCTAAACTAAATAAAAAGAAAAACTTGTCTATATTTGGTGCGACTTTAATTTTTTCGACCACTGTATCTATACATACATACATATGTATGTGTTTCTATCTATAAACCAATAACAAGATGCAGTTGTATTAAACTACACATGCAATAGCAATTTATGCCCTGTATGCAGCTCACGTCATTTTATATGGAGTTTTTGCTTTTCTGGAGAGCTGCATGCAGGCCTTTAAGCGGCAAGATACAAATCCACACAAAACAGTCTACCAAAACTTGCACTGCTCTTCCATATTATCTCTTTCTACCACATTTAATTTATACATATGTATATGCCAAAAGGAGACAGTCAGAGGGGCACAACAGCCAACAAGTTTATTTAGGTACGGCAGTAAAACAGCAGCAGGTAGTCAAATGGCCTATCCATGAGTACTGTCGCGGGAAAGAGAAGTGCTCAAGCACACAGCCACTGTCCTTCTCAACGTAGAGAATAAAAGAGAAAAATGCAAAAGCTTACCAAACGCAAATAATTTAAAACATACATCTATTTCGTTTCGCAATATTTTAGTGTGGAAAATATAGCAAGCCGGGGTGATATTATTTGCGAGCTATATAACATTTTTATTCACACAAAAAAAAAGTTGGTTAAGGCAAATAAAGAAAATACAAAATAATTTAAAAGTAATGATACGCACAAGAAAACGTCATGCCTCAGCGCCAGAAGGCGCTGCAAACAAAAGCCGAACGACACAACCGGCCGCTGCCCCATCGGTAGCGCCGCCGTCTGTCTCTCAGTTATCGACAAATGAAAGGAACATGGCAACAGCGGAAGGCGAAGAGGAGGAGTGCATCATTGACGATATTAAACTCGATGTTTATAAAATACAACAACAGTGGTTGAGCTCAGCTGCAGAAATTGCGCCAACGCCGACTTCGGCGTCTACGTCGGCTACTGTAGCTAATGCCAAAAAAACCATGACTGTCCAGCGTACGGCAGAGAATTCAGAAGGCGTATGTTTGTTGGATATCGATAAACATGATGGTGGTGGGATATCCGCTTCGCTGCGAGACTGTAGTCAAAATATCGAAAAAATAAAGTCAAATAACGGTGATGGTGCACAATCGATGAGGTTAAAGTTGAAACCAGCGAGTGTGATAAAGTCAGAATTCAATTTTGATGCCGACGAATTAGATATGCAGGAAACCGATTCGGATGAAGAAGGGTGCCCGGATGTTAATTTTGAGGAAGAATTTGAGTTAATAGAATGTAAGTAAAATATGATTGCAATTAATTGCCCATCTATGTATAATATGTAGTGTATGCATGCATAAGTATGTATGCCCTATAAACATTCGGACTCATTTTAGAGTCAGAAAAGTCTTAGAATTCTGAGTTCTAACCCTCATTATGAGCTCAAAAAAAAAGAGTCGGAAAAGAGCGTACCTCCCTTATACGATTTTTCCTCGGCACCCTGAATTACTTTGTTTGCTTCCCTAATTGTGATCGTGAAGTACCCCATTCCAACAAACACAATCTTAAATTCCATTTGACAGTTTTCGGTCTCTATGTTTTATTTTTTCTTCGCTATAAAATTTATAAACTGCCGTAATAAATTGGTGATGTACACATGTACGTATAAACTTTACTTTTAGTACTCAAATTACCACCAAATTCGGTAATTCGGTATCAAGATTTTGTTTGGCGAATTACGTAATTCGAGGGGTAATTGGAGTGCGAATTACGAATGAGAGCGAACTACGTGATTGGGGTGGCGTGCGAAAGCCGTATTTTAGAAGGGCACGCAGACCAATATTTATTTATTTTAGTCGAAGTTAGGAGTCATATTAGAGTCTGATATATAACGCTTTTCTAAGTGTTAAAATTAAATATTCTTTATAACTATGATTATTAATATAGAGTCCGAATTGAGTGAGCCCGGTTGACTTGCCTCAGAATCATATTTATAGCGAAAGAAAGCCTCATTTTAGACTTATAAATTGTGAGCACTCAGAAATTATTTAAAGTGTAGGTGGTATTCTGGGTTTTGGTATAACATGGAACATCCAAAGGTTAATCAAGTCAATCCAAAAACTCAAAATTGGTAAATTTGCACATTCATGCTTCTGGCATAAGGGGCACCTATTTAATATTTCTAGATTTTGTCACCTGGGTAAAAGATTGTCATATCGAGCCCTAACCGCCAAAATAACGTAAGCGACATTTTTTTCAAAATTTTATTTTTGATGCAGAAATGCATCTAGATGCTCTAGGAATATTTCTGCATCAAAAAGAAAATTTTGAAAAAATGTCGCTTACGTTATTTTGGCGGTTAGGGCTCGGTATGTTCGGCAGGTTTTGGGAAATCGAGTTNAGCATAAGGGGGACCTATTTAATATTTCTAGATTTTGTCACCTGGGTAAAAGATTGTCGTATGTTCGGCAGGTTTTGGGAAATCGAGTTTGAAGTTTGGAACGCAAAACGCGACGATAGATTTTCTCCAAAGGCTCTGGGAATGTTACTAGTTGACGAAATTCTTAATTATTTAATTTTTATTATTTATTGTTAATTACACTGGTTTACAGCAAATATGTTCTATGGATGCCACTATCCAATTTCTATGTAAATGTATACATTTGTCAACAATTGTAGAGCCACTGTGTATGACATGCGACAAAATTAGATACAAATTTCTACTAAATATCTAAACACCTTATGAACTCCCTAAATGTTTCATTCTGCTTCTAATAGAAACAAATAGCAAACAGATCTACCTACAGGGAAGAGATGCTGATACTCGTAGAGCAAATGAAGTTAAGTTTTTAGTCGGTTTTATAGACTTGAGAGAGGCAGTATGTTCTACCATTGTAAAGTTATGTTTCGTCATCCATAATCTCAAGGTAGGCAATAGAAAATTAGAATTACAAAATAAAAACGTATCAGGAACATTTTTTCCACCAATTTAAAAAGATTTCCCCACCTTCTACTACTTTCTTCAGCAGATATTTTTTATTTAAACAGATTTAAAGGTCATAATGCAAAAAATTTGTTTATTGTTTTGCACAATTTTATTCGACAGGCGAAGGAGACATGGATATGTACGCTCCAGATTGGTCAAACAATTTGGATGGCCAACGAAAGGTGTTTATAAACGAAAACTACAAAGGAATTCTCGAAGGCGCTCCAAAATCTAGCTTTTCCACGTACTATTTTTACAAATTGTTGGGTGGTGATGGATTTTTCAAAAGTTGGTCTAAATGTTGCAATAAACGTGCCACAGAAGCCTTTCATAGTACAACCCACTTCGAGGAGTTTACTTCAAAAGAAATGAGCATTTTTTACGGCATCTGCCTGCAAATGGGTTCATCACAGCTTACGACATTAGCGGAATATTGGGAATGTGAGGCACATCATGGTTTCGGGGGTTACTCTAGAAAACTGAGTTTGGACCGCTTTTTGCAAATACTAAAATTTTTAAGTTTCGAGAGTTTGCTGCCTGAAGAGAAGAGCACTAAAACGGACGATCAAAGTGAGGAAAAATTTGTTGATTTGAAGCCTATTTTGAAATTCTTCAATGAACGCATGGAATCTGTGTACAACTGCGGCCGAAGAATAGTCTTGAATGAGCCAATTATGTATTGGAAAGGCAGGCTACATTGGGCGAATGATATGAGTCTGAAGTTTCGCAGCAATGCGGTTATGCTGCATCTCTTAACTGAACAATCCGGTTTAGTACTCAAAATATTGGTCGATTTAGAAAATCCACAAAGAAAAAAGGACGCCCATAATTCAAAATCGTTTCTTGTTCAACGTCTGTCTATTGCGATGGAGCTGCTCAGCGAGAAATTACATAAGGGTAATAGTGAACTTTCTTGTTCTGTTTCATTTATGAATAAATCTTATTTAAACCCGCTTAGGACATACTGTTTTCGCTTCCAAATATTATGGCAGCTATGCACTTTGCCTGGAGCTGGGAAAGCTGGGTACCTATTCCTCGGGACTTTTGGAAATACAACGTTTCGGTAATAGCAAAGAATTGGTTCTGAAGAATCTGAAACAATATCAGTCTGAAATTAGATATGCGGACTTTATAATGATGGGAAAAAGCCGGCGCCGAGAAAAAAATATTTATTTTTATAGTTCAGACTGTCTTGTCACGAAATACATTCAAACGCGTGGAGGGCTGAAAATAGTCAAAGAGATCGACTGGCAGTTGAAAACAGCACCGAAAATACGCGCGTACCTGTTAGATTACCAGTTGGCTTTAGAACGTACTGAAATGAAGTGGGATAAACGGTTGATGATCTTTGTCATGCACCTGGTTTTATTCAATGCCTATCTCTTCTTCACTACGCACGCGCAAAGTGGCACTCGTTCGAGATCTTATCAAACGTTTCGACAAGAAATAATCACATCTTTATTGAATCCAAGATTTGATTTGGACAGCGCTGATGACAATGATCTCGAGCTGAGCATGTCAGAAAGTAAACTACGAAAAGGTTTCCCAGATAAGTCTCGCGCGCCACAATCCCTGAAGTTAACGGAGCACCTACCTATAGATGTACCTAATTTTAATGGACAGCGGGTCAGGAAGCGTTGTCGGATCTGCGACAAAGGCGGTCTTAAGACCTTTTCGAAGACTTGCTGTGGAAAATGCCCGGGTATGCCAGGACTCTGTGTAACACCGTGCTTTAAGATGTGGCATGGTCAGATGCAAAGCACAAGCGGCCACAATTGAATCTAATGGAAGTAGTTATTGCTTAGTGGTAGAGTCCGAAAAATGATATGTTATAGCGTTTTCTTTTCTCGAAATATTTTTGCATTTATTCTGCCCTGCGCCAGGGCTGTCAAGTTTCCGTGTTCTTTTCTCTGAATCTTCACATGCATATTGGGTGCTCTTTCTTTAAAATGTTGCTTCTGATAATGTTGCCATATAAGATGACATTTTTTTCGAGAAGAGAAAGCGTCATTAAAAATCGAGAATTCGGAACCTAATATTCTACTGTTTAAATAAATGTCCTTTGAACATATTGAGCACAATAAATGACAGCTTCACAAGCAAATTTTATACTTTAAATAGATAGATAATTAATAGAGGTATGCACTGCGACCAATAGGTCTATTGTGCCCTCAACCATTTACAGTTCCTCATCTAATCCTAGAGAGCCCAAAAATTTGAGGAGATCCCCAGGGATTAGCGATTGTATTGCTTCGTCACATGACCAGTAATGACCCAGGTACCTCTCCCGTCTTCTCGCGACCGCCTCGCATTCGCTAAGCAGGTCCTCAGTCACGTCGCAGAAACGACATAGGTCGTTTGACCAGATCCCTAGCTTGTGTAGGTGGCTTTAAATAAAAAACTCGGTGTTTTTTCAAGTTGATCTACAATATATAAATTTTTATAAGGTAATGAACATTTTTTTATAACGTAACAACATGGTGGGTGTCTTGTCTTGTCTATGTAAAACGGTGTATCATCTTTGCCTCAAATATTTATTGGAATTTATACTCATGGGGTTCACAAAGAAGAAGTTGATATTCACATACATATGTACATTAAGATGTCTCAGGAAAAAAATTGTTCCTTCGTCAAGCGAATCAAGAAATTTTAAATTTTTATGGCTCCCACCATAACATTTCGTTTCAATTCGATGTCTTACGTCAGCAGGACCGCATTCCATATACAAATAGGGAGTTCACAAGGTGTTGTATACTGTGGTACTGTTGTATGTCATAAACTTTAAACGGCTAAAACTATATTTAAGGAATTCGCAAGCTAACACAAAAGTTTTATTATGAAATTTCACACCGTTAAAAAATAGTTGGAGGTAATTTCAAGTCCTCTAAACATTTATTTAGCCGTTAAAAACTTTACAACATACGACAATACGACATGTACGACACCTTGTGAACCACCCAAATATTTACTTTAAAAATTCGCATATTTCATTTGGGACAAATTCTTGCAAGATAGAAGAAAGTATTCTTAAGAGAAACATTTTCGCATGTATGTACATATCTGGGAGTTATAAAATTAATAGATTTTTTCATTAGCATTGGGAAACCGAACCGATTTTCTTTGATATGGAGCCTGAGTCGGTCTAATGTGCATACACAATGTACATTTCCAAATATATACACCGCTGTCTTGACAACAAACAAACCAAAAACAATTTGAATTAATAATTGCGCAAATGTAGGAAAAAATTAAATGCAGTAAAAAAAACCCTGACGTTTATAAATATTCATAAAATATTGAGATAAACAAATTAACGCTACCCATATACTTACTTAAATACATACATATTAGGGATGTTGCGAATGTGGAATATTGAGACATCCGGGGATGCGGATGCGAATGCGGTGTCAAGTATTTTTAAGAAATAATTTTTCTCAGTACTTTAGGTGATTTAGGTAAATAAAAAATGGAAAGGTTAGTAACTTTTAATAATGTTTTTTTTTAGTACTTCAATTTAAAAATTGGAACATTGTATTTAATAAAAACTCTTTGAAAGCTCGTAAATCAAACCTGCGCCACTAAATAACTACTGGTACCATGGCAAGATCTTTGTATAAACATCGTTTCGATTTAAGTTTTTGTAATTCATTTTTCATCCTTTCTTCTGTGACTGGCCAGATATCTTTAATTTCGGAATAAACAATATTTGGCCAAATTTAACTCGTAAAAAAATAACTGTTATTTTCGGTCATTCGCGAAAGATCCGCATTGATTATTGCGAATGCGAATGTTAAACTTAATGCGGAAGCTCCGCGGTTGCGAATGCGAATATTCGCAACAACCCTGATACATATGTACATACATGCAAGCAAGGTGATGAGAAAGGTAATACACATGTAGGGGCTTGAAGAGTTAAAACCGGTGCAAGTGACGAAATAAATGTACGTAATGATTTCTGTACGTTCGTGTGCTTGTGTGTGAAAGGTATCATTCGCAAAACAACGCGTTATAAACGCGCCAATGACGGTGTTATATTTGATACAGACTGCAGTGTTGCTGCTGCCATGTGTTGGTTAACTAACATCAGTTGAAACCCGCTTCGGTGCAACGTTGCAATTTGATGCAGTAACACGACAGCGCACTAAGCGAAATATTGGCAGAGCAAGGAGACAAAATATTTACATACATACTCATCAGCGTGCATTTCCTTAAGCTGGATGAAGAAATGTATAATGGCACAACGTCAGCATAAGCCGCATACGTAATTATACTAAAAATAATTTACGAATGTATCATCTATTAACTTATGCTTTATTAGCTTGAAACTTTGAAAAAAAAATAAAGTCAACTTATTGAACCCTTATGGAACTTAACAGTGATAGATTCTGACAGGTTATTGCTTCCGATAATGATCTTGCGCTGACGGTAGAGAGGAAAAGCAATCCTAAATTCTACGCGAACTAGTACAAAGCATCTTATATGCTGTAGAAATGGCCATGGTTCTCTCTTCAAAGCAAACTCCTTTCGGAGGTACTCAGGTATCTGCGCATTATTCTGTACAGAAAGCTAACCTGGCCACGCATTGTAGAAGAACGTAGTAGGAAGGTACAGTGGTTGTACGTCCGTTTCGTTGATAAACCTACAATAAGAAATGAGCTAACCAACGTTTAGAGGTTGGGATACAATTTACAGGCCAAAACCGGGTCGAAATCTAATAATGTTTTGTTTTTTAATGAACAAGCCATTTTTACCCTCCTTTTATTAGCTCGGGATGTAACTATGTAATATTGATGCGCCTTAAAGATGCAGCGATTTCTATTCTCAAGTTACATACTTGATGACAGTACGAACGGCAATTATAATAGGGAAGTTTTAGTTTTTTAAACTATAAATTTATTTTACTGCGTTTATACGCACAAATTAATCGAATTAAGGCAAATTGAAACCATACACATTTCGCTCTAGTATATATAGTTACGGCTTTATATCGTTATAACACCCGATTTACATGATTCAAGTACTTGAAAGCAATTCTTGCTCATTCTCTTTTGTGTTTTCTATTTGCTTTTACACGTTTCAATTCTGTTGAATTCAAGTTTTTGGTTCTTTAAATGGAAAGCAACGAAAATGCCAAAAGCAAAGCAAGAAAGTTGAAACGTCTTGACGGCACAGACGCATGTGTACTCGTCCCTTTTCTTCTCACCCCCTCTCTTCCACATGCGAGCAGAATTGAATTCAATACTTGAACTGTGTAAAAGCAGTCTAAAAGTAACACTCTTCAAAAACAAAAATGTAACCTTCTCAGTGCCCTCTTCGCACATATACAGTGGTGGAAGAAATAATATAAACTTTTTACTTTGACCAGTTTTGGCTATATTACTTTGTTTGTCGATGTTTAACGTTTTTGTATAAAAGTCTAGCGCAATATATAACCCACACTACATAAATCCATATTTCAAAGCTTGTACAAAAATTATAAAAATTCAACAAATTTTAACAAAAGCCCCCAAAAATTTCAAACTTTTTGATCAGATCTTTTTGAAAAATTTTGGGTATGCAGTTTCATAGCCCATTAAATTTTAAAATTTAAAAGTGCAAACCGCAAGACGCTAGAAAATCGCATTGATTTTTAATAATTTATTTGGCTGGCGGTGTTGTGCATTTTCTTCCATATAAAGTATGCAAAAGATGGCAATAAACATGCGGTTTTCTTCCATATAAAAATAAATTGTGTTTATTCGTTATATGGAAGGAAATGCGAAAAAAAATTCTACTCCAGACATTGAACAAGCACGCCGGACAAATGCGAACTGTTCAGTCCATATAAAGAGATCAAAAGTGGTGTGTCCTTAGAGATTGGTCCTGGAGTCATGCCGGATTAGGCGTATTTTATCCGGGATAGTTTACGTACATATGCACAGATGTATATGTATATATGTACATTCATAAACGGTATATGTACATAAGTAATATGAGTGCTTGTAAAAAACTTAAAATTTAACAAATTCAAAACGAGCGAAAGCAAAACCAAAGAATCAGGTAAACAAACGCAAATACGTCCACACATGTCCACATACATACATACTTATGTAAATACATATATGCATATACGTACGTAGTAGGAATGTTGCGAATGTGGAATTTATACATCCGCGGATGCGGATGCGAATGTTGATGTCAAGTATTTTTAAGAAGTAATTTACGTGAGTAAATTAGGTGATTTAGGTAAATAAAAAATGGAAAGGTTAGTAATTTTTAATAATGTTTTTTTAGTACTTGAATTTAAAAATTGGAACATTCGGGTTACAGTCTGTTTCTTAAAGGGTCGTAAATCAAACCTGCACCACTTAATAATTACTCGCTCGAGGCGACAAAATTGAAAAACTTGAAACTTGACAAAATTGTAAATTCTTTTCGATTGACGCTGCACCAGTGGACAGGACTTTCAGTTACATTAATTTTTTTATTGCGGTGCAATAATTCCTTATTGATAATTGCATCGGGGCTGCAAATGTCGGATGTATCCTCTCGACTTTCATCTTCACAATCTAGCATCATGGCAAGATTGTTGTTTCAGCACCATTGTTTTCCAAAAATTTCTTCATTCTCATTTTTTTTGGTTGTTCAGAATTTGTAGCGTCATTAGCGTTTTTCGATTTTAGTTTTTGTAGTGCATTTTTAATCCTTTCTTCTGTGACTGGTTTGAAAAATGTCTGCTTGTAGCAAGGTTCTAAATAGATCGATATGGCAAATAAATTATTATTTTCTAGGAATGAAAATTTGTAAGAAAATTGTTTTGAAGATCTCAGATCTGCTAAGTTCCCGGGTGACTTCTTGAAAAGGTTCACCTGTAATGAATAGCTTGTAATTCGTTCTTTAATTAGCTGAGCTCGACTTTTCCTTTGGCGAATAATATTCGATAGTTACATAATTCTTACATAATTAAAGGTTATCTCTTAACGCACAAATAGTCGATTCTCTTTACAAATAGCTAGACGTTGAACATTTCCCGCTGGAAATACCTATTGAAGGATCTTACTTTTTGACTTTAAATTACATAAGAAGGGGGCGGTATGGGGACAGTTTTAACGTAGCTTCTCCACAGGCAAAAAATATTGGCTACAATTTTTAATTTTTTTTTGCCAGATATACGTTTTATCAGTGCACTTGTGCAATATTCGCATTCGCAAAAGCTCCGCATTGATTATTGCGAATGCGAAAGCGAATGGCAAAATAATGCGTACGCTCCGCGGAAATGAGGAACCCCGTAGTTAGTAATGCATCAGAATTTTACATTTTAAAGCTTTCTGAAGGGAAACATTCTTATTCGATCAAAAGCTATATATTTTTAACCATTTTATAGCAATTCTGCGAAAAAGTGAAAAAAAAAATTCGGAAAACCTCAAAGCACCTTCGGCATGGTAAAAAATTAACCAATTTCGAAACCAAAAAAAAAAAATAATATGGGCTTCCTTATTTTCGATATTGGTCAGTTCTGGGGCGGCAGAAAGAAATGGACCACCCTAAAGCACATATCTACTCACCTACTACATATACATATATGAAGGTATGTATGAATGTGCTTACATACACACACACATACGTATGCACAGATGTATTTGTTATTTATTTTCGTTACATTTTTAGGCTTGTGCTTATCAATATGTATCTCTAAACGTTTGTTGCCCATTGTGTAGCTTTTGTCGCGTCAGCCAGTTTCGAGGCCTACGTGACTTTCTTTGTTGATAATCGAAATGTTGTCGTAAGTTAATTTTTTGTCTATTTATGAGTCGATTTCCGACGGCGATATTTACCAATACGTCCACAAATGGCGTGCTATTATATTTGTTTGTCTGACTTTTCAGGAAGCCGATGAATGAGGCCTCCTACCCACAAAAATACATACATACATAACAAATTCAAAAGTATGATGACGTATTTTTACCACTTTATAAAGACTAACCATCATCCAGATATGTATTGTTATGTTTGCAATTGCAAATCGCTAAAAATTACCGTATAATTTTTAAACTTTTTTGTTGAGAGTGTTTTGCGTTTTCTCCTCACAACGCATGATAAAATTTTTTTTTTATATGAAAGAAAATCAACGGAAGTTTTTAGCGCCTTTTGAAACTTGAACTTCATTAGACTTTATTAGAAATTGAATGGGCTACAAAACTGCAAACTCGAAAATTGTCCAGAAACTGAATAACATTTTTTAAATTTTGATGAAAATTTTAATATTTAATATTTGTGAACTTCATATAAAGTTTGGAACTTTGATTTACTATATGGTTTATATTAAAAAATAAACTATACTTTCATAATAATTATTTATAATTAATGGAAAAAATTGTTCATGAAAATA
>NW_016170745.1:0-15402 GCF_001687245.7 Rhagoletis zephyria
GAAAATCTATCCTAATTGAGTTCTAAGGAATTCGTTCATTAACAGATTTTTCGCTTTTTTCACATCTTAATGAGTGGTTTTAATGTTCTTAATTATCTTAACTTGGTATTTAACATTATCGAGCAATTAATTTGGAAAGGCTACCAAAATACATACATATGTACATATACTTTAGTAAGATTATTTGTTGTTCGAAGAAGCTAGTTAATTCGGATAAGTCGCCATATCAGCTTCAAAATAAATTCTCTACAGAGAAAAATGCCATTGCATTAAATTCTCTGGAGTAAGGTAAAATGTCTCCTTATCGAGCTGCACTGTTCTAAATATAGCCTTTTAAGATCTGGCTGCACTTATGTGCATATGAAACATAACAAATATATTTATTGGGAAACTATATTCAAAGACTAGCCAATGCCCACTTGTTTCGCGGCACTTAGTAAGAACTTTTGCGTTGGTCAATGCAAAAGCGCGTTTAAAAGCAAAAACAGTCTGTAAAGTCAAAATGTTTAGTTTAAGTTGAAACTAGTAACTCGCAGTATCCTTCTCACATAAAGGCCAAGAATGGTATGGAATACTAATCCCTTTCGATGTCAACAGCTTTGCCTGATGGTCTTATTTCCGCCTGTGAGATCTCTACCAAGCATGCGTAATCTTTTTCTATGATCTTGCAACTACAACATTGGTCCGATTCGTAAGCCAACAAAAGTCCTTAGCAAACTCAAGAGCACAGATGCTCTGTTATAGGAGGGCCAAGAATCCTGGCTGTCCCACAGGAAAAAAACATAGAGCCGAAGCAGACCAAACACACGGGGTTTCTATACATTTCGGCTGCATTGGGTCCATTTTCTGCCAAATCTTTGGTTATCATAAAATGAATACATATCATGAATGTCAACCAGATTGTATAAAAAATACGGATTTTCCAAATACCTCGACTCCAGCGCCATTTTTATCAAAATAATTTTTCATCAAACAGGTACATAGCTCACAGTTAAAATTTGCACGAAATCGGTTAATAAATATGACTTTTATAAATAATCCTACTCCAGCGCCACCTAGCGAGTTTTCTAGTAGCTTATAATGGGACCCCATATGCAAGGCATAACCTTCGACAATTTGGGGAACTCTATCCAGTGGTTTTTGAGTTTAGTCCGAACAACGAAAATGGCTACCATGTATATAGGACAGTCTATAACGAAACTCATAAAATTCAAAGCTTTAAACTTTGTGCAAAATTAAAAAAAAATGATTGAACACACTTAAATTGAATGTCAATAAAACTAAGTTAATGGTAATATAAAGGCAAAAATTTCGAGAACAGTGCGGTGCTAGCACTAAATATAAACAACGAGGTACAGGAAAAAGTTAATACATTCAAATACCTTGGAATAAAGATCGATGATAAACTGAAAAAAATGGATTCTATATTTTCAGTTAGACCTCTAGCAATATGCACATCGGTGAAAACTGCATTTGATTCCATACATTAGTTTTTGCGTGATGCACTTACATACATACAGACAGACCAAAAATTACATTCTATTATGTACAGATATCGGCCTGTTACAATTTTATTATTCGCAAATACTTTCATTTGACACCCATATGACAACATTTAGCTTATTTTAATAGGTGGCAACCCACTTCAAAATTTTTTTCGAAGGTAAGCTTTTTAAACCTTTTTAGTTTAATATCAGTATTGTAATATTTCATTTATTTTACCAATTTAAATGAATACAATTTTTTAAACAGGTGGCAACCCCCCTAAAATATTTTCGGCAGTAATACTAATCTATTTAGTTTGATGCCAATATTGTAATATGTATTTAATTTGTGTTATCAATAAAATAAAATAAAAGTTTTCAAACAGGTGGCAACCTTCCACAAAACTGTTTTCGGCTGTGAGCAATTTTAAACCTTTTTTTTTTGACGGCCACACTGCAATATTTACTTTTTCTTATCAATTTACTTAAACTTCAACTTTCAAACAGATCGCAACTCTCTAATTTTTTTCTTTCTATATTGTATGCAAAAATTGTTGATTTGGCTTCTGTTGCTCTAATAAGGATCCCCCACATACATTTTTCTTTAATATCTATAATGTACAGACATCGGCCTGTTACAATTTTAATATATTTATAGATTATGACCCCGGCCTGTACCTACTTATATAGAATCATTTAGCCAAAAAGTTGATCAGGATGAAAGGGCTAAATTTTCTCAGTCTAGAGGCGAATTAAATTAAGATGTTTTAGAGGGCTTCCGTAAAGACTATCCCATAGAAAACCTGTAGTATGAATTTATATTCTGCGGCTGGCTAGTTTTCTTTACTACGATCTGCCGCAATAGGGTTTGTTCAGTCCCTAACATAACAAATGTGAATTATATGATCCACTCCAACACTGGTCAGATTATTTTAATGATTCAATAGTATAATTTCTCAGTTCCTGTAATATTTCTTTAATCGAAATAAATGGTGTAGCTTGCTATTAATTGGACAGCAGTCTATCAACGGATTCAAGCTGAAGAAGCAATATTTCAATTAAAGTTACCGAGCGGATTATCATCGATTAATACGAGCACCGAATCTGTGCATTTTAACGTTTCTTAAGTATAATTCGGTAGTACTCTGTCTAAGTCGTAATAAAACTTTTGCTGAGTTGTGCCGTTATTGCAGTGGACCCTCGAGTTGTATTTTTCTATGCCCGCAAATCGTTTAGGTATTTTATTAAGTTAAGTTTTTAATTTTTTTGTCTATAAAAAATGCCGTTTAAGGATTTTCCATTACTCACATTTCTCGGAAAATATTTTGTGTTTGCCTACAGAATTGTCTTTCCTTCCATTAATTTGAAAGTACAATTATTTTTTATTACCACTTCCATTGTTACCACTCATTAACTTAATTTTTATTAGCTTTTTCTTACATACATACATATGCACTTTGCATGTGAAAATATTGTTTTATTTTATTTAGCTAAGTATGTAGTTGCCGAAATTATTTTTCCATAAAATTATAAACACATAGTTAATAAAATAATAATAGATTGGCGCTTACACAATATGTTAGTGTTTGGCCGAGCTTCTGCTCGGATTTTGTAGCGTGCGCCTTGATGTTGTCAGACAAGGACGTACGGTTTTACGCCGACTCCGAACGGCGACTGTATTTTTATGAAAAGCCGTTTTTCGTGGCAGAAATACACTCGAACGTTTGCCATTGCCTGCCGGGGGGAGACCGCTACTAGAAAAAACATTTTTTGTTTTTTTATTTTTCCACGTTGGGTTGAATCGGGCTTAAATCCGGGCCCTGCGGAATGGTAGCGCGCACTGCTAACCGCTACACCACAGCGGCCGCAGTGTGCATAGTTACTTAGCTAATAAATAAATTGTGATTTTAAAATTAAATTTTTTTTTGTAATGAATATGCCTTTCTTTTTTGGTGGCATAGAAAATTTGCATGCTAAAAGTAATTGCACGAGTAATAGTCGTCATAACCATTGCCCAAGCAGTCAAATTTCAAATTAGTTTTAAGGCGAAATTAAATATTATTGCATAGGTCTAGTTCCATTTAACGTGAGAAATATGTACTATAAATATAACCAACGACGGTAAGCTTTGATGCAGAAGGACTTAAAAGTTATGTAATATAACGAAGCATGCATTTCTTACATAACAAAAGTGTGGTATTAATATTAAAAATATGTGAAATTGAAATTTTTACTCATTCCAGGAAGTGTAACAAATCGATAACAACTTAAGTGAATACTTACATAAAAATTTTACAGCTTAGAAAAATATATTTCACAACCATGACTAACAAGTATTAATTAATATTAGTAAATAATTTTTTTTATTTAATAACTTAACGGTTCGGTCATACATGTAACTGCTCTTGTTGAATTGAATATATGTGAACGAAAACCCTTTGGTAGCTTTAACATAATTTTAAAGACTCCGAAAACGGATGAGCACAAATTTTTTATTACCAGTATTTATTCGTTTTTTTATTGTTTTATTCTCAACACCTGAATTATTATTGTTTATTTAATAAATTTGTTTGCTTTTTTTCTCAAGTGACTTATCAAAATTTATTCCCACACCAAATTTCCCAGTTGACCAACAAAAATTTATTATTTTTTTTTTTATACACTGCCGGAACAAAGTATTGGCACAGCAAAATTTTCACAACATACGCAACAATTTTTATTCTAATACTTTTACGCAAATTTTTTATAAAAATATGGTTCATTCTACAACTAGAAACTTAAAAATATAATTCCTAAACTTTGTGCAAAACTCGCGCAAAGTTTCATGCAAATTTTCAATTTTTTAATTCGATTTTTTTAGTATGAAAAATTGCCAAAAATCAACGGTAGTTCCTAGCTACTTAAAACTTGTATTTTATTATAATAAAATTGATTCGGCTATAAATCTGCATACTCATAAAAATTCTAAATCTGATTAAAAAGTTAAAAATTTGCTGAATTTTCGTGAGTTTTGCACAAAGTTTAGGAATTTATTTTTATGTTTTTAGTTGTAGAATGGAGCATATTTTTATACAAAATTGACGGAAAAATATTAGAATAACAATTTTTGCATATATTGTGAAAAATTTGCTGTGCCAATACTTTGTTCCGGCAGTGTAGTTTTTAACTGTTCAGTGCTTAACAGCCATCAGCAGACAACATAATCCTTTTGCAAATATTTTCCGTTTGCAAAAAATATTCAACATCCTCGAATTGCACCACTTGAGTGTATTGAAAAAATTAATTTTAAATTCACCTGTGACATTTTCCTTAAGAAATTGTTTAACTAAAGATTTCTTATCGCTGTTTGAGCAAAATATTTTAGTTGTTTACAGATAAATTCCACAGATTAAATGTCTTGGCTTGTAAATATTAAAAACAAATAGAAATGAATGGCATACAAATGACCAAATACTTATCTTCAGAAATTTTATTTGTAATGGTCGCTTTTTTTTACTTTAAACATACTTTTATGTGCCGGCCTCTGTAACCGAGTAGTTATTTGTAAGTGCTCACTACCACTCGGTACAACCCAGTTTCGTGTCTTGGCCGGTGAGACACTGTACACGCAGTCGCTTTTCGGCAAGAATTGACAAACCTCTGAGAGTATTTCTGCCATGAAAAAGCTTCTCATAAACACAGCCGGTTCGGAGGCGCCGTAAAACCATGCATTTGAGATTTTTTTAGACTTTGTATTTTTTCAGCTGCCAACTTACTTGTGAGCAGTGAAAAGTGCAATTTTTCCCCTATTAAATACATTCCTATGTAGAGATTTATATCGGTAAGACACTTTGTAAGTTCTTTGGATAGGTAGGATAGTTATTAGAAGTCATATGTCTGTACATACAGGTATGAACAAATTTTTAATACGTTGAAAGGAGGGATCTACAGTTTTACGCGGACTCAGAACGGCGATTGTATTTTTATGAGAAGCATGGCAGAAATACGCTCGGAGTGTTGCCATTTCCTTCCGAATAGGAGGTGAAGAACCTATTGGAGGTGGACCTAATGGCCACTTGGATGTCTGAAAACATAACCAATAAACCGTTTTTCAAGGTACAAGTGGCACAAGTGAAAATTGCCAGCATCTCTGCATGAAAAGCTGCCTATAGCAATAGAAAGTTTAACGTCCGGTCCATAAATAGTGGCACCTTTTCTGTTTTTTATACTCGATGCGTATGTGTAATTATTTTTGTACATAATTGGTATCGAGATCAGGAGAACAGTTGCCCAAACTCTCCGGTATGGGGTTTGTTTAACCCTCTAGTAGGCCAATTTTTTTATGAGTTGAAAAATCTGGAATGGGTGATTTTAGCAGGAGAAATCCAAAAATTATGTCCATTTCGATCTGTGACAGTAACAGAAAAACCAAGACCGTCTGGAGACGGGCTCGCCGATATACTTTGACATATTTTCAGCTTTCTCTTACACAATGTTGTTGAAAAAATTTCTTTAATTACTAAATTACTTAATAGCAAGAAATAATTAATTTTAACCGTGTCTTTCACAATCTTTAATTCCACTGCCGATTAAAAAAAACTGATTGACATAACGGATTCAAATATACTTCGCCGTAAGGGTACGATTTTTGTCTAAAGATCGTGCATTACGAATATAGAAAATAATTATTATAGGTGCACTAAAAAGGTGTTTAGTTAACGACCGTCTGGAGGCGGTTCAACCTACTAGAGGGTTAATATTGACACAAAAAATCCACATCTTAAAAAAAATAAAATTTTCCACGGATTAAGTTTTTTAAGTCTCGGTCAATGTAGCGTTTGTTTTAAATAAATGTTTAATAGCGCACATAAGTTTGCAGAATCGTTGTAGGGAAGAGGTATATACATATATCGGCAGTGCATATATTGTAAAACAGGGTTTCCTAACACTGTCCTGTTTTACTAGTCTTGAGTTCAGCAAACATTTTTGTGTTTAAATGCATAAAATTATGTTTTTACAATAGATATGACTCTTCAATATTTGGTAAGGAGTTTCTGAAAATATTTTTTCAATTGATGGTTAGGGATACCATTTTTGGCAATCAAGCTAGTCTCCATCTTGTCGTATAATAGTTTTAAATACCTTGTATAGCATAGGACTGTAGTCGGGTCGACATAATCTCTGTGACTTTCCAGAGTAACATAGCGTTAAATAGCAAAATAGAGTACTAATTTGTCTGATAAAATTTTTGGAAGTTTCGCTGATGGCTGCTTATTTTCTTTTGTGGTTAAGATTTTTAAATTACATCTATTGTAGTCTTCGGTTTGTAAGGCGGAGAACGAGTTTTTTACGAATCCAGGAACCATCATCAAGTAAATTTGTGCCTCCCATAAGTAGTAGTTTGTTTCTGAAGTCGGTGTTAAATTGTGGACGTTGCGTTTTTAAAACTCGATGGGTAGTTTTCTAGTACCTTGTTAGAATCTTTATCTTCTGGGTGTCGTGTGCTTTACCATTTTTTTTCGATGTCTTCTTTGTTTGGGTTGGTGCAATCCTCAAAGTATTTGTTAAAGGTTTATAGCGTAAAATATCATATATTTTAGCGTAAAACCGATATGTTTTAAAATAACTAAGTTGCATTGTGCAGTAGTCAGGGATAGGTCAAATCCAGAATTGATTTTAAAATCAATTCATTTGAATTGTTTGATGATACAGAAGTCAAGTAGTGTAAAACATACTCTAACAGCATTTTCGCCTTGAATAAAGCAGAAAATACTTAAAGAGCAAATGCAACAAATTCATCTATTTGATATACTTTACAGGCTAATTTCTAGGCATGAAAAAATACGCAGCCGGACGAAACCTACGAAGGCCCTTTCACACGAAAAATATATGTACATTGTTCCGTTTAGTTTTACGTGTAGCGGCAAACGTACGTGTCTTACAAATTAACATCGCGCAATCACTTGAACCAGAGTGTGCATTATAGCTGTACGAAGGTGTTCTAATACGCATGCGCAAAGGCAGTAAGGCACTTTACTTGGTTCTCAGCTGGCCCACAAGCATTTAGGCGCACTCTGTATTCATACATACATATACTGAAAAATATATGGTGCTTGACATTACTATACGACTCTCACATATTGTCAAGTTTTAGCTATTTATTTTATATTATTTTTTCTTTTTTAATTTTAATATTCTTTTTATATAGATATAATTTATTCTATATAAAACCCGTATCAAATCAAGTTTCAATCTTTGTGCAATATTTAAAAAACATCAAGAAAATTTAATAAGCATTTTAAGTTTTTTAATTTAATTTTTTTTTTAGATATTGCAGAGATTAGGTTTCATGCGGTTAAAAAAATTAAATAATAAAATAATCAAATAAATAGTTAAAACTTTTCAATATGTGAGCGTTATGTATAGTTATGATAAGCACTATAGAGGTTAATACCTACCTCAAACTTTTGTGCGTATGTGCGCATGCGTACGTTTATTGGTTCGCATCATGCCTACAGCTGGGAGTTTTTGTTGGTTAAAACTTGTACTATGCGGTGTTTTCGCTTTGTAATTTATTTAAAATTTGTCATTGCACTGTCTCACGTATGTATGTACATATGTTCATACATACATACATATGTATGTACGTACATGCGTGTAAATAAATAAATAAAACACAACAACAATTAAACCAATATCGCAACACAACTACGCCCTACAATTGGCCCTCTTTCCACTTGTATGTACTCTTATCTTACCGTTGAGCAATTCGTTGTAGCGCCGCCGCTTTTAACTTGGCTTGACTTGAGTCAGCATGGTTGGGTTTGTTTGGTCGTTCACGGACAGGAAATCTAACAAGCAACGCACTAAATACCCAATGTACAATGGTCATAATAATAATAACATAAACACACACACACACACAAATATAATAGGAAAATCGAAAAAATGAGCTTAAATATTTGCTCAGCCCGCTTTTGTGAGCCATGCTGTAGTGCCATGTATTTATGTACATATATACCTCAACGTCCATCATATTTATGTTCGTACATACATACATATTTACAAAGTTGTGTATCCGCCTTGTGTCAATTTCCTAAGAATTCTACTCGCTTCTTGTTAGTAATTTTCGTTTTTTGTTCATCCTTATATTTTTATATATGTCTCATTTGCTTTTATTTGCCGAAAAATGTTTATTTCATTTCTTCCGAAATATATGTGTGTATGTGTGTATGTATGTATGTACTTTTATGTTTTTTGATGTCTTTTGTCGTTAATTTTTGTTTACTGCAGCGGCGTGTGCAGTCCCGCCCGTACGGCTGGTCTGTTCGCCCCTAATCATATGTCAATAATTTGCATTTTTCCAACAAAATACTTATCAGTCAGCAGCGCTGGCCAAAGTTTGCTGACATCGCTCGAAAAGCAAACATTCGCGAAATGCATATTTTTTCTGTGTAGAATAACTCTTCAAGTTGTTATAATGCTTTCATTAGCGTTCCTTAACTCGTCCATTCATTCCTTCATTCAGTCATTCAAGCAATCAATCCAAGCATTTACTGCTCCCCAAAAGTACATATCTTACATATGTATGTATGCTTATGTACATACATATGTATGTATATGCATAAAATGCTGGATCGTGAGCCAAGCACAGGATCGCCATCACGCCTGCGCCCAAAGCCCACCATCGTTCATTGGCAGCCGTCGGCCTCAGCTCTTCAACTTTTAGCAGTCACAATCGTCAAGCAAACGCCTCATAGCAATCAATAGCCGTCATTGTTTCGTCCAGAGTAGCAGCAGCAGTCAGCGATGATAAATGCCCGGCGATAGTGTGTGCAAATAGTCACGCTTATGCTGTTCGCTTGATTGCATATTTTGTTTACTCACTCATGTATCGATATACATATGGCTACACACTTGCATAGATATTCGTATGTAAACATGAACACATGTACATGCACATGAACATATGTATGTATGTATATCGATAGCATAGGCTACATAAAAAGCTGCCTCATACTAGTATGCAAATACACATTTCCTGGCATTTCCTAGTTTCGCTTTACTTCTTTCCTGCAGCCCTCAATGGTGTCTCTAATTTTTTTACTACCTTTTTTCCTATTAATTTATGGTAGGTACTTTTTTGCCTCGTTCGCCTTAATCCGCTCATCAAATATTTATCCAATTTTGTTTCTTTTACTTACTCTACGGCTCTGTTATTCAAGTTTTTTTCTTTCTAAGCAACATTTACCTACTTACTGTCATTTCACTTGCCGGTTTACTTTTTCCATCTGCACTTAACTGTTGTAGTTAATACTTTCCACCCGCCTTAGTCAGCGCACAATTGATCCTTTGTTCCATAAATATTTATTTACTTCTCTTAAAAATGCATAGTAGCCAACTAAAGTAGCCTGTAGCATCTGGTCAAACATTGTGTCGATGTTGTTGAACTTATCTTAGAGCGTGAATCACTTTTGCTTCTTTGCTTGGTCTCTTTTTTTTTTTTTTTTGTTTGACGACGCAGATGTGTTGCGGGTACCAAAGATTATATGGTATGCCGAAGACCAACTTGTAGCATATTTCCATACTCCTGAGTAGCACGCCCCAATTTAAAAATATATGAAAATGTGATGATATGAAAATGTGATTTGACGGTTACCTAGGGTAATTTTACAGTGGATGTACGTATGGAGGGTGGTCATTAAAAGTAGGAAGCAAATTTTTACATCAGATTTCCTCAGCCTCAACCCCTACGTCCATGCTACTATAGTCGAAGATATTACTTATAAATTTTGGCCACGATTGGATCCGGTTAAGACGTTTCGCACAGGGGTTAAAGTTCAGATTACCCTATGAAGACGTCGTAACCGACTACAATCGGGACCAAAATTTATATGTGATATCTGTGACCATGGTATTACCGATTGAGGGGGTGAGACTGAAAAAAATCGTTTATTTGATTTGTTTAGGACCGCCCTTATGTACATACATATGTGTATTTATTTTGAAAAGACATCAATAAATCTGTGATAGGCCACCGAAGTTAAGAAAAAGAAGTCTTTGACAAAAAAAAAAATAAAATAAAACAGGCAAAGCTACATTAGTACTTCGAGTAAGCCATCATCAAGCCTAAAACTTCCGTAAGGATGCTTTAGTTATACACGTTATTTGTTGAAGCGAAAAATTCAGTAAACCAAGTGATTTGACCTTATGCAAAAAAAGTGAGCTTAAGCTCCGACTCGACCTTCAGTACAAATTCTTGAGATTGAGCTCACTCCATCAGTGCAAAAATGGAGTCTGAGCTGAAGCTCACTTTTTATACATTAGGATCATTATCTCACTATAGTTTCTGCACTTTTCGGATAATTTACTTATGTAAATAATTCTTTAGCGAAAATCTCTTAACTCTATTATCAAAATTACACCTTAGTGGAAATGATCCAAAGTCTGTAATATAACTTTGTCTGCTTAAGAAAAACGTTTAGTTCCTGACACGAAGAAAAATTCTAGCAATAACTAAGCCTAAAACTATGGAACCAGATGGATGTATAAGCAATTCAAAACTCGTTTTTGGAACGAAAAACTTAGTGAATAATATTTTAGAGTGCAAGTACTGCTGACCCCAAGGTGCCTTTCTAATGCCCCTTTCGTGAGCCAGAATGATTTGAGTTCGGCACTTAGAAGTAAATTCTTTTAAATTTCAACTAAATGCTCCGAGACGATTTTTATTTATGATATGTATGCTCAGACAAATGCGGGTATGCTGGCGGAGATATCAGAGGTGGAACCCTTGGTGCTCCTCAATTGCATTTTCGATAAACCCGTTAAGGAGAATTTCCCTTCTCCTGGTAGTCACTCACTGAAGGCACTCACAATGAACAACTAACCCTCCATTTCCAATAAAGTCACAAAACTCAACACAAAAATAAGATTTGAAGAGCTAAATAAATGCACTTAAATTCAAAATTTTGGTTTTGTAAGGACATACTTCTTGTGGCGGCATACTTTGAGGCGCAATATCTTTTCACTTATTTTTTTACGAAAACTGCCATTTTATTTGTGATAGACAGAGTTTATAATTCGCCTAAATCTAAATTTCCGTTTCTGGCTATGTCCTTTCGTTCATTCTAAAGCTCATTAACAGAGCGCTCTATCCGATCTGGAAAATCATTTTCTCCTTAGCATTTTTTATTTTTGTCAAGTTAATTTTATTTTATCATTTTGTTTAAAATATTTTATTTTATTTTATGCGTTTTCGTTTTGCGGGTTTGAAATCAAAAAGAAAATTCTTTAGTCAGCCGCCCTTCCCTTTGGCTCCTTGATTACTTCTTTCTTGTATTTCGTTTTTTTTTTTTTACTTTTGTGCAGTTGTTCCCAATTTAACTTTGTCAATTGCCCAAGTTTTGCAACCCACACACGCATGCTCTTTTTCACCATTTATGTGCGACGATATTTATTTATTTAATTCCAAAAGCCAAGTAGCCTAGCTTGCTGTCTGTTCTTTTTCGTCTTTTCGTCTATCGGTCGGACTGTCTAACTATTTTTCTACTGAACTGCCTTAAGGCATTGTTCAATTAATTAAAAAATATGTACATATGTATGTATGTACGTATGTAAGCAACTGCCTGTGTGCCTCGTAATTTTGCCACCACATTACTTGTATTGAGTAATATTTATAGGAGTTACCATTACCGGGCTTGATACATACATACATACATAATAGGTAACTCGTACTATATTGTTGCTCCCTCTCGTTTGCGGCCTTAATTTTTATCACATTGTTGTTATCCGCAAATGTGAACTCACGACGCGTTAAAGTTGCAACAAGGTTGCAAAATTGCAGAGACAGTAAGTAAAGCCGGGCGGCAGGCATGTTCGTAGATTGCCAATCGCGGCAGGCGACATAAAGTAGCTACAGCTGCTACAGTATGCATTACTATGTACTATGTAAGTAATACTATGCACGTTGACATTTTCTTTCCTTCCACGCTAAGGAGTGAGTTCTGTTTACATATATAAAAGGCGTAGGTGTAGCGCTGCTGTCGACTGAAAATTCCTAACTCCTATCAATGCTTAATAGCAAATAGATACAGCTATGCTTGTATATATACATGCATATCTCACATTAGCCGTTATTTTCTTCCACAAACTCTCAACTCGATCACCTTTCACAGGAACTGCTTCTCAATTGTTTTCTCCTGCCCTCCATCACTGCAATTTTGCGCCCAAAATCTCAACTCTTTCGCTGGTTTCATAACTCTATCTATGTATCTGCTGTATGCCGTCAATAACCCTACCCAGCCTGTTAACCTGTCAAACTAGCGTAATGAGTACTGTTTGTGACCTTTGTCTCAGCCACGTTGGCGATAGCATAATTTTGATCTTTATCAGTAGCAGCTTCAGCGGCTAGTTGGAATGCACAGCTGTGTTGCTTGCTCATCGTCGTCGATTGCTCAATTGTTTGACTAAATATAATCTGGCGAAAATCTCGCCCTGCAACAGTGACTGCCTACTTTTGGCAGCAACTGTGTAGCGCGCTATAAACCTTTGCTTGGTGGACTTATTTCGATTGTGAATTTATCGCGCCTATTTTATCTGTCTTTCTTTTAGCCAACAACTGCGGTACCTACCTACCGTGCTGCAATTTTGTTGCTTGCTGTCATCTGTGGCAATTGTGGCAGCACGAATTGCCAGTTGACTTTGCCGAAAATGTGATAAGCCACAGCGACTGTCAAGCCGACTTTATCTGGCTTATATCTGTGGCGGCTGCTGTTGCTGCTGCTACTCCTCCAGCTGCTTGAGTTTGTCACTGTGGTTCGTTTACTTTGTAATATTTTGTTGCTAGCAGTGGTGTCTGTGGCTGCGAAATAATTGGGCCGGTCCTTGAGCTTGTGATTGTGTATGCATGCGCTCCATATGAGATTTAGTAGTGATTGTATGCCCTTCTAGGCAGTACTTACTCCCTTCTAAAACTCTTTTACTCGGCGCCTCCAATTGATTTGTAAGAAAGTGTGTGTGTGTTGCACATACTTTTTTTTTGATTTTTTGTGGCACAACATTTTAAACCTGCAGCCATAATCATTTCAGCTACTTACTTTTGTCGCTGACCATCACTACTTGGCGTCCGGCTACTCATTAAATTAAATGCAAGTAAAGCGCTCATAATTGGCTTTCGACGGTTTTTTAGTTAATTTATTTGTTTTATTATTATTTTTTTTTGCAGTTTATCGTATCATTCTCATTGTAAATGCTATTGTTTTTGTTACCTTTTTATTGGCTAACTTGTGCGCGCGCTCATTTTCTGGCTATTCACAGCTTGTGGCCGCAATCGCACAACAACACTGCCGACGGACCGACCAACCAATCAACAAATATACTCGTTGCAACTAGCGATGGGCACGGGACTAAATATTCAATACCGATCCCGCCCATCCCGAACTCCAATTTTTAAGTCCCGAACCCGCGCGACCCGACGTTTTTCGGAATTTTACCGCAGTTCTCTTGGGTCCCAAAATTCACATGTCTTTCAAAGTAATTTTAAATAATAAAAAGTTAATCAAAGATCTGGCATCTGCCGTAAATTTTTGTTTGCTTTGCTATTCGTCTCCGTTAAAATTTAAAAGAGTGCTTATTTAATACAAAGTTTTTAATTTTTAAAACTTAAAATTTTTAACGACCTTCCCGATACCGCCCATATCAGCCATTTTGCAATCAGTACCGTGGATTCTGATATCCCGCACCCATCTCTAGTTGCAACACAACGACTGCACTTTCGAGCAGCAGATTGATCGCTTGGCGCTGATAGTTATGGTTGTGGCTGCGCTTTAAGGTAACGAACGCAGCAACAACAACAACAACAACAACATCAGCAACTAATATCTATGTATCTACAATAGCATTTTCATTTTTCGCGTTCCGTATGCGCCATCGTCGCCACTGATTGGTTCAATTGCTGTTGCTGTCGTTGCTGTTACATCAATTGTTATTGCTTTTTTGTTGCTCTTGCTGGCTGCTCTAGCTGCCATACTCCGTTTTAGCTTTGCGCGCGCAGCGCATATTTTGGTTCGGACGACTTTTCCCCCACGACTTTTAAGGCGACTACAGCGTCTTTTTTTTTTCTCTCTAAATTTTGCTTTTTTTCTGTGCGCATGCGCAACATTACTGCAGCATTTTTTCGATATTTAGCCAGCAAGCGCTTTGTTTGCTTAAGGTTTTTAGATTTTTTCTCGCATTTCTTTGGTTTTGCTCGATTTTTGTGTACACTTGCTTTTTTGTTGTTGCTTTTTGCCTTGTGCAGCTTTTGCTCAAAAACAGTAGCTGCCGTGAAGGCTTTTAGTAATTTAACAATTTTGTTTTACATTTATCTTTGTGTTTTATGTGGTTTTTAAATTTTTTTTTAAATCTGTCTACATTTAATACAAAAAAAAACTACTACAAGGAAAACTGTATGAAGAGATGAGTACCTACAAATGCGCTAACGGGCAAGGTGATTTTGCAAAGCTTTTCGTTGAATATTAAGTAGGCGAATTTTTAAGTGGAGGAGTGGAAAATTGACAGGAAGTGATAAAAGGGAAATGGATTTAATTTCTTCTTATCTTATACCTTCCTTAATACTTATCTATCAGCAGTCTGATTTTGGTTAAGTTAGTCGTTCGTTTAAGCCAGACGCCCGTAGGCCCCTTGTAACATCACATGTGATTTGTGGTTATCCTTATTCTATAAAATTGATCCACACTCACAAAGCATTTGAAAAATCTTTACCTCAGTCTTCATAAACTTCCTCAAATCCAATTTTTCCTGTCGTCATTTAGTTGATTGCGTATGGTGCTACGGGGCGTATGCGTTATATACGCACCTACGGGTACAGGGGCACGAGTGGTTATTTTAACGTTATTTTATTTTTAACCGACTTCCAAAAAAGGAGGAGGTTATCAGTTCG